>NW_019392818.1:76085-225347 GCF_000648675.2 Cimex lectularius | reverse complement strand
GACCAGACTTCTATGTTTGTGGCGATATATATGTTATGTATTGTATGTTGTGTATCTATTCTTAAATTGACAACCTGAGGTACTAACAAGAGGCTAGCTTTTTAAAATAACGACGTAATATACAAGTAAAAGCAGAGAGTCAGTAACCAGATCGAGATGCTCAAATGGCTGCAGTTCAATACAAAATACGCGAGAAAGACAGGAAAAAGAAGGAATACACGCGGAGGGCCGGCGATGACCTCAGCTGTTTGTCGGCCCATAAACCTTCCACTTTATATATACACAAGGAGTTAGATTAGGCTAAGCCCGTACAACGTCTGTGTCATGCCGAACTGTTGGTTCGTTTTATTTATTTTTGATTTATTTTTTAATTATTTTATTTGTACTCTTACTTACTAGTACATTTTGCAAATGTGATCACAAACCGCTTGAGTACACGATCACAGCACTAAAGCTAATGCCAGCGCTGCAACTGGAAGAAACATGCATGAGAATCCAGCCAATGCTGGCATTCAATGTGAGGGTTTAAGGGACCAGAAGGTTTGTAGATATGTAGGCAGAATATTTTAATTTGGTTTGATTTAAAATGATAAAGCAACAATCTACTTGTGTTTTCTAAATCTACATTACACCAAACCGATCTCACCAGCTCTAAATAATCATTAAATATTAACGCTCACTCTACACACGTAATTTAGAGATTTAAAAAAATATTATTTTTTATGTATTAATTTCATTTATGGTTAAGATACAGACAAAAATGTTCTATCATGCAGAAAATTCTGATTTGGTATGATTTAAAAAAGATAAATCAACAAAATACCGTTTTTTTTTCAATATTTTAATAAATATTCTATAAACAAAGAAGGTCAAAAAATGGTCAAAACTTGGTTTTGACCTCATTGTCGTGATTCTACCGATATAAAACCCTTAGATAAATACGAACTGCACCATTTTTAATTCAGGTAAAAAAATCCTTTAAAATGATTTGTTAGGATGTACAGGGTCATATGTGATATTTCGAAGTTGAACTTGCACGAGTAATGTCGCAAGCAGAAGGTCGTCGAAATTATCAGTCAAAAAATTAATTTCCGCGGAAGTATTGAACATTTTCTGACCTACTTTGCTTACAGAATGTTTATTAATATATGCAAAAAAGGATGTGTCTTCCGGTTGTAGTCCTGGCAATAGCGTTAGTGCTGTAATAGTGTGCAACAGGGGTTTGTGATCACATTTGTAAACTGTACTAGTAAGTAGGGGTACAAACAAAATAATTAAAAAATAAATAAAACGAACCAACAGTTCGGCATGACCAGACGTTGTACGGGCTTAGCCTATTCTAACTCCTTGTGTAAAATTCATAAATAAATATGTAATAATTATTGAACAAACACTTCTTTCCATTTAATATTACTTAATTTTCTGTTTCTAAATCGTTAAAAAAATTATCTTTAAAACCTTACTTAAAATGTATACATTTTATTAATTGCCTTTTTTATAATATTAGCGGAAAATAAACGGCCTCGCATGTCTGAATATCGTCAGGACCGGAAGGATATGGGAAGTCCGAAAGTCAGGTGCCTTTGAATCGAGAAACTGTCCGTAAACCGAGTTAATGAAATTTGACAAATAAAATTTAAGGCAGGGGAAAGAAATACTTTTAATTTATCTAATATTGTTTACTTGGTAGAGGGATTATCAATACTTAAATTTCAATTATTATTTATTTGTAACCGAGGAGGAAAATTGTTTAATTTTCTTTCTTTTCCCTTAAACTTAACTTTTCCATCTCTACTCCTAATTCCACCTCTGCTGGTAGGAAACCGCCGGAGGGGAGGTGAGAAACATTGGTAGCAGTGCGATTAATGAAGCTTTTTACAAAATCCAAGTTAGTCACAATTAAATGATCGTAAATCGTTTTTAAGATATCGTGAGATGCGGTCCGGTATGACGTAGGTTTATAAAAACATTTTCTTTATCATGCCAATGTTTGTATCTTTATTGAGATCATCTTCAGGGCAGAGTATATGTTTTCTGTGAAGATGGGTCACTGTTGTATGTCGTGTTGAGCGTGTTAGTGACTAGCTCTTTCAACAAGTCACACACCAGTGACACATCTTCACAGAAAACACAAACAACAAACAATCAACATCCCACCAGATCCCATCTCTCACGATCTCTAAGTAATCATTAATTATTCACTAAATTCTACACACGTTATTTAGAGATTTAAACAATATTATTTGTGATGTATATTTCATTTTTGGTTAAGATGAAAACAAAATGTTCTATTACGCAGAATATTCTAATTTGGTATAATATAAAATGATAAATCAACAAAATACCACTTTTTTTGAATATTTTAATAAACATTCTGTATGCAAAGAGATCAGAAAATGATCCAAACTTGGATTTGACCTTTCTGCCTTGATTTTACCGTTATAAAAGCCTTAATTACCGGAAATCGGTGTAAATAAAATTTTTGACTGATAATTTCGACGTCCTTCTGAGTGACTGACATTCTTAGTGCATGCTCTACCATCACTTTTCTCAATAACTAGGAGACTGTATTGCATGACTGATAATTCATTTTGAAGAAATTGTCAAGTGCATTTTATAACTGTATCAAACATCAAGATCGGACTATGATTTCTATTTAAAAAACGAGGTTAATTTCTGACAAAATATTTTTATATTGCATGTATTTTATTTAACGTCATTGAAAAGCTACGTTTCTCTTCTTTAAAATAGTATGTTTAACGTTAAAATCCTTTTAGCCGTTTTTGAATTATAGGCGTTTCAATCAGATATTCCGAGAACGACTTCTTAAAAACCGGAAAAATTTTAGCATTTAAAAAATCGATAAATTTACATTTTTAAGAAGAAGAAAAATAACTTTATTCTGGGACTGGTGTCCCCTAAGAATAATTTACATGAAATAAATAACGGAAGTTCCTTCTATGAAGTTAAAAGTAAAAAAAAAGATAGAAATCTTGGCACAATGTATACCAATAAGGCAGGACAGAAGAAAAAATTACGAGAATATTAAACAAAAATAACAAATGTTAACGTGAGGTCTCTGCTTGGAGGGTGAGGAGGTGATTGTACAGGTGGGATTTAAAGGNGATATGTATATTTGGGGGTCATCGGCATATAGGTGATAGTTACAGGACTGGATGGAATCGGGCAGATCATTGATATAAATGGAAAAAAGGATAGGAGAGATACTAGAGCCTTGGGGCACCCCAGATTTTAGAGGGAGGAAGGAGGAGGTAAGGCCATTGGGAAGGGAGACAGCTTGGTGGCGATAGATTTACAAAAATTTATATTCAAAGGTCTCTGAGGGGCTAAAACGAAACTTCATATTAGTTTCACTAGAGAAAAAAAAATATGACCTAGTTCACTTGAAAAACATTTGGTTTTTAGAAAACTTTTGTTTATTGATAAACTGTGATAGTTACTGTTACTATATTTGTATTATATATTATATATAAAAAATGGTGTAAAATGATATATTCACATATTCGATTTGAGTATGTAAAATGGGGTAATAAAAATATTAGAAAACGGAAAATTTCAACTTTCAAATTTTTTGTTGGCGAAACCGGGGCCTATTTACAAGATACCTGACCGTTATTTTGGAGTGTCGAATCACCAAAAAAGGTTTGTTCCAAATCCGTGGCACCAACCTGCTCGTCTCCTTGTAAGAGGGATGAGAAAAATGTCGGAAGTGTGCCAGAAAATAACGTGACCGGACTTGTGAAAGCCAATTATGGCAATTCGATTGTCTCAAGGTCTGAGCAGAACCACATCACCCCCAACCCTTTAATCATTCGTCTTTAAAATTCAGAGGAGAGTCTATTATTCACACTCGGTTGGGTTCAGGTCAGTTTCAATCAAAAGCCGGTTGGGAATTGTTACTTTTTTGACGTTTTGGCAAACCTTTCATTAAGCTGTTGATTACCATTGTCGGTAATTATTTTGCGTTGCCACCTGTCACACAAGCCCATCAACTTGACGTGATTTGAACACACTAAAGTGATCCGAGTTAACTTTTGAGTTCAACGAAACGTGATCTCCCTTGAGGCATAATTGCTATAACTTTACCTCTTGAAGTTTATAATTTGCATAAAATTGAATAACCAAGCCATTGAAATATCATGACATTTATTATAAACTAAGAGATGACGAGTGTTCCTAACATAATTCCAAACCTCCAAAATGGGTATATATTTCTCAATTAATAACCTATGTTAATACTATGACACTTCTAGTAATGACATGATCTCGTTATCGTTAGAACAAGACAAAAATTACGATTAAACTGGCATTGCTATTTTTTATTTGTCAGCTTGTTTCAAAAGTTTCAATTTTGTGGTTTTCTTGTTTAAAATAATGAAATGTCAGAAGTAGATGAATTATTGGTGTCAACCCTGTTATTATGAAAGAATTTTTGGACACGTTGCCAGGGTAAATAAAAAAATATTTGAAATAGAAAAAAATGATTCAAAAGAACCCGTATTCAAAAGGAAAGTCCCTGATGGCTTTTATTTAAAAGATGAAAGGGTGAAGATAACCCACAAAATAAAAATGGTTACGTTTGATTAGGTTTTTCATGATACTAATAAACTTGTCAATTTTATTTTTATTTACAACTCTAAGCATAATATATAATGAGTAAATCTGCTGAATTTGGTTTCATGGCGTGATCGAGGGCTGTCTTGAGGTAAATATTTTTTGGATTTCACACCTTAGACATTCACCCAACTGATCGCGGATTTAGTGCCGTTTCAGTCGTCTAGCAGGGTTCGCAGAAAGAGTGATTTATATGGACTATGGTGAAGAAATAATTTGGAATGGGATTTAAGGTTAAGGTACTGAGATTTGGCAAGGTCTAGGACGTAGGGGTCGTATGAAAGTCCGTTGACGCTTAGAATTCTTTGTATTTTATGGTATCCAAAAACCAATTTCCGATCATGTAATTGCAATACTTCTCAGTTTACGAATTTTGACGATGTAATAAGTCACAACTTTAATTTAGGAACACACACACTGATATTATTAGGCTATGCCCAAAAAGCATTCGACTGAATGTGACAACGGTCTAATTTTTTAGTTAATTAAGTACAGTATTCCCATCAACTTGATAGTTTTTATTTTAAATAAGAGAACGTTCATCGTTACCGTCTCAACTGTCAACATGCCACCTGCAATGCAACAGCCGTGGTGTCCCAGGGTGAAGTTTTTGGTCCCACATTGTTCAAAATTTATATCAATGAAAGCAATAAGTTATTGTTGGTGGGTGCATCTGTCGCCGTAACGGTTTAGGCGTTCACACGGCGCTCATCACTATACGATAAAGTACCGCTGGATTACATACTTATAATTTTTATTTTTAAAAACACCGACAGACACCCTGAGGGTTGATAATAAGACCTCCGCTGTTGCGAACCCTCGTAGAAAAGAGTTATTGTTGGCAGCTTACATGTTTAAAATGCGTAGCCGAGTGGTTAGCATGAGAGACTCTCACGCCGCGGTCGTGGGTTCGATTCCCACCGTCGCCTCTGGCCCTTTTTTCCCGATAACCCCCAAATTTGAACACACAAGAATTCATACCATGGCTAATATGCAAGATCATAAGGCCAATTAAAAAAAAAAAAAAAAAAAACCGCACTCACTCCATCATTCATCATTTCTATGCTTTTGTGATGTCCCCGTAAATAATTGTCACTATCGCTAATAGTTTATCGATAGCCTTACAAAACTGCTTTCAAATAATTTAACAAATGGAATGTAGAGTAGCCGTTCGGGATTGCACTGCAAGGATAGTTAGTTGAGGAACAACTATGGAAAGAGTTCAGCTATTTTGTTGCATACCAAATTGATAAAAACTTAGATCAATCAGATTTGGGGGCAGGAGTGTTTGGGTCTGGAACACTCAGAGCCCATGGGAAAGTACACTAGTATCTTCCAGGCTGAAGTCCAAGATGTTCTAAATAATTCAGCGTGAACAAAGGGTAAACCAAGTACGTTTGCGCTGGATCCCTGGATATGTAGGAGTAGAGGGAAACGAGAACGTGGACGCCCTTGCATAAAAAGGACTATACCGCTGAGCTATTCAGTGTCATAGGGATTCACGCTATCTATGAGTATATCAGACGAAAGGACGCCACTTGCCCGCATGGAGAAGTGCGTTGGGATGTAAACGATATATGTATAAGCGATGATATTGTACGATGTATAACCATAGAAGAAATTTAACCTGAAACAGGGTCTACTGATCAAAATCGTTGATAAACTATAGGCACAGAACGGGGGTAGGTATACAGTAGCTCTTAAAGAGCCTAGTACCAACAAAGAACATATTTTCATCTTACATGGTGGAGTAGAAGAGACGGAAGTCGAACTGGCGGTCAGAAATGTAAATATAAAAATGCATAATAAAAAGCAATAACTAATTCTTTATAAATTAAAGTTTTTTATTAATAGTTTAAGGCAAATTTGGTGTAATGGTATACTTCATCTTTCCAAACGTCACCGATCCATCTGGTAAAAAGTTTTAACATTGATTCTGAACATCCATTTCCTCCCCCAGGGAGGTTTGCCCCCCAAGGCTCGTAATGAACAGAAGAGGCAAATCATTTCCCATCAGGGTGCTTTTGCATAAAATCGAATCAAGTGTGCCTCCATCAAAAGTTGAAAGCGTATCCATTCAACGAACCCGTACTTCATCAAACCATGGACGTCCCGGTTTGTTGGCTTCACGAGCCAAGTTGACATCTCCCTTTTGTCAGAAGATTCAGTCAGACTTAACGAAAAATTGTCCATGAGAAATCCTTGTTTAAAGGATAAACGTGTTAGGATTAACTACAAACAGTTGAATACTCTTCAAATTATCGAGATACTAAAGCCATCCCTAAACAGATCAACATAAAAAATCAATTGCGATTAGGATTACAAATGCTAACCTCAATTTAAAAATGATAAAAAATAAAGTGAAAATAACTTTTTCAGTTATTTTCCAAATAATGCTATTTACAATACATATTAAGACGTATAAAGAAGGTTCTAATTTGGTTAAAGTAAATGAAAGATTCCAATATAGGTTTAGTTAAACTGGCAAAGATCCCTAATACTAGTGTCTTTATTTATGTCAGATAGATAGGTAGAGTTTATATATTTGTACAAAATTTACAGAAACATATAACATTAGATTTCTAAAAAATCTTTCTAAGAGATGTTACACACGTTTAAATATTTGTAGTGAAATCAGGCCAGAATTGAATTTTATTCTTTTCTTTCATTAGTTTACTTAATTTCCTTTTTTTTAATACCGTATTTTTTCTCCCTTATACATTTTCATTGTTTGTTAATACAATAAATATTATGCTTAGTAGGAAAATTGATTCTTCTTAATCAAGTTTAAACCCTTTATTTAAATACCGGAACTTATTCTCTGGTAGCGCCGGACTTAGAGTGTAGAAATATAATAAATTCTCCCGCAGGCGGATACACAAATATTAAACTCTTAAACATCAAATAGGCGAGATTAAGGCAGAAAAAATTGGACGTTTTTATACTTTTCTTTTATAAACTTGACTCTTCAGAATGGATTTGCGCCAGAGTTAATCTCGAAAGTCGAAAATAAGAGCGAAAAATAAATGTAAAAAAATTGAAAATAAACGAGAAAAAAAATGTTCTACATATTTTCACGCGTTTTCAATGAAACGGCCTTTCTATGGTTTGAGGACAAATTGAGCTCATTTCTCAAAATAAGCGAATTGAGCTTGTTTATTATTTTTCGTTTGTCGCTTGTTAGTTTACTTTAAGTGCTTGTTGTGCTTGCCTGTGCTTCCAAGGTATACATGGTCTATAAATGATAGGCATAAATAATAATTCATTAGATTTCGTAGTCCGATTGACCAAATAACATCTTTCAATTAATTAATCTTTATGTAAGGCTGAGAAAAAAAATCAGTGTCACGAGCGGGATTCGAACCCACGACCTTCAGCTAAATACGCCACTGTTCTTGTAAATAGAAACAACAGAAAAGTACAACATACCCTTAACAATTAACTTTTAATCATAATGTCTACCAACGAAGAACAACCAGTTTATGATATAGAACACAATTAAACAATACAGACAGTAAAAGAAAGCAATAAATGCGGGATTGTAATCGGAGGAGTTGTTACAATATACTGACAGCCTATGGGAAAACTAACCTGTGGGTATTTTTCACACAAAGCCAATTATTCCTTCTTAAAATTAAACTCTCAACACGACACGCAAGGATGGCACAATTACACAGAAGACAAACACTTTGAGACCTGAAGATGATCTCAATAAAGATCGAAACGCTGGCACGATAAAGAAAATGTTTTTCTGAAACCTACATCACACCCGACCGCATCTCACGATATCTGAATAACTTAAAATTAAAACCAAAGAGGCCAACAATTAACTGAATCCTTAGGTGGAGATTCAAATCAAAAATCGGGTGGTGAAAATCCGACTCCCAACAAAGAAAGTGTTCCCTGATCGATACAATTTTCATGCTAGAACAGGTGAACGAAGCTCGTCCGAAAACGGCAGAGAGGGGAAATTCAATTTACATCCAAATTTGGCACGGACTCTAATCTTGAAAGGGATGAAAAACAGTTTGTAAAATTACAAAAGCTCAAGAGAAATATATAAAGGCGAGTAAATTACACAATTCGCTTCTTCATAAAATTAATAAACTTTCAAAGCTTATCATAAACGGCTCCAATTCGATTTTTAAATTTTTAGTCTTCCTCTATCCATTACTACGTTATTATAAAACATTATGCTCGATAAACTTATTTATCATTGCGGAAAATTTACCGTGATATCCTTCTCATGTAATCCATTATGCTGCATTATTTAGCATTTCATTATTCATTGATTTATTCATATTATTATTATTATTATATTATCAAATATTTCACATTATGCGAGTCTTTTTAAAAATATCATTTATCGCCTCACCGAATATTAAAATTAAAAACAAAATATGTGCTAAGATCATAGTCACATAAAGAATCATTACGATAATATGTAGATTGCCAAATCAATTATGGCAAAATTTTTGGAGATACAACAGAAAAGGAGAAAATAAAAATTATCCTGGAACAAATTGATCTTATTGTGTGTCTTATTATACTATAGATCAACTGTATAACAAAATTTGTAAAATTGAATTAATTTTTACAAACAGAGAAAACCGTTCCAATAAAATTTTCTCAATTTAAGAACGTAACTCTCCGATGATCAAATGGTCAAAATGCAAAAAATAATCGTTTTAATAGACGACACGCATATTTTTCAACCAGCAACCATTTGAGCGTCTCAACCTGTTTGTCCCTCAGTTTTTGTATGAAAACTAACTCGACATCTGGAAATGCAGGCCTCTCAATTACAAAGTTAAACTAATAAACGAAGTTGACCATCCACAAAAATAAATGTGGAAAATAATAAACAAAAAATAAAGTGTAAAACTGAGAACATATCTGGTGAGAATATAAATGCAAATGTTTTGAATAATTATCAATTAATTATTTTTGAAAAAAAGCCCTTTTGTAAGTATAGCGGGTTCGAATGCAGGGCCGCTGGATTCGAACCGGGGACCTTTACCTTACAGTGATGAGCGCCGTGTCAACGCCTAAACCGTGGCGGCCACCGACGCCCCCCCACAAAAAAAATCCTTCCTCTTCCTTATAGGTCTCCACCAGCTCTGCGCAAAGCCTGCGGTTGGGGGATTAGCTTATCCTAACTCAAAGAATAATTACAATTAATTAAGGTTTTTAGTTGAGATGAAATGAATTCAAAGAATAATCCTTGTTGTTAAAAAAAATATTGTTACAAAAATTCTCTAAACGAGAAAAAGATAATTGTTACTATTAAAGGGAAAACTTTCTTAATGAAATGATTTAAAACAACTTACACTAAAACAAACATACATACATATATATNTATATATAAAATCTCGATTTCAGTAAAATGTTTTTTCAGGTTTTCCCCCCATACCTTTCATATCTTTCAAATCTGGCATATCAAGATTCAGACAATAAATAATATACAGATTATGCGTTTTAACAGTTGCTTCTGTTGAAAATGGAAAGTAGAGGAAAAGAAACTGCATTTCGAAAAATAACAGCGTTCAAATTTTTATGCAGTGAAACCCCCTCTGTAATTTTTGCCTTGCCTGGCCCCCATCAGAGCAATTCATCCTTTAAGTAACGTAAAAAGTAAAAATATATTAGTAATATAACATTATATTACTAACACATTATAATATTTCGAGGTTTACGAGCTTAGTTAGTCCAATCGACGCAGAAAGAACGAGAAGAATAAAATTATAAAACACATTATAACATTATAAAGAAACATAAAAAATAAAACGTTATAACATAATAAAACATTATAAAGAATAAACACACAATTGTATTCTGGAAATTCGTTTTTATAAGGAAAGGAGTGTGAATATGTCCAATAAATTCGTTTTTTTTTCTCTTAAACTCTTTTATTTTGAAGTTTGCGAGCTTATTTCTTGTGCTCACTCAGGTTGGTTTATTTTTATGGGAAGCGAGCACAAATATGTCGACGAAACATTTTGTTGGCATTTATCCCGCTTATTTTACAACAATACTTGTATGAGAAAGATCGATTCACCGTCACCTCTTGTGTTGTCTCGTTTTGAGACATAAAATACAATTAAGGAACCTTACTTCCTTTCCTTTTGATTAAATTTTACTTTTGTTCCACGACAGAGACTTATTTTTAATTTATTTATCAAAATTTTAGTCGAAACAGGAAACCTTAATGGAGTTATTAAATCATTAAGGGACGGTCAATGTAAACAACAAAATATTTGATCACATGGTTCATACAATTAATTAGTATTTAACACTGTCTATACAGTTCCTCGCTCTCAGAACCGTTATTCTGATTGATTTTTTGAAGGTGTCTGGACAGTCAATTTGTCCTAATGCATTAAAGTTTTAATATTCGGTTCAACTCGAGGTCAATTGAAACAGTTCTTTACTTCCTAGCTGAGTGTTGATTTTAGGAGAGATTCGTCTATTACACCTCGGGTCATTCACTTTCTCAAGAACCCAAATCATTAATTAGTTGAAAGGTTCGGATCACCGGGCTCTCATAAGGTATGCTCGCCACGCTTGGAAGTATAGATTCCATTTAGTCCAGGAATTTGTACACATATTTCCTTCCTCAAATAGCACAATCATATAAAATAGCTAATGATCTGGAAGACGAGACTCATTATTTTTCCAATTAATTATTCTTTTTATCTAGGGCTTTTGGTTGAGATGAAAAATTAGTGTCACGAGCGGGATTCCAACCCACGACCTTCGGCTCAATACGCCGAATTACTTGAGCTATCTTGACAACTGGTTAGAGCAGCGGCGTATTGAGCCGAAGGTCGTGGGTTCGAATCCCGCTCGTGACACTAATTTTTCATTTCAACCAAAAGCCCTAGATAAAAAGAATAATTAATTGAAATAATTAATATGGCCAATTATGACCACTAAGGAAATATGGACTCATCTTAGACTACAATTAATGCATGTATATCCAGAGTTCTACGTTTAACATGGAATTTCGATTCATGTGTGACAATTTAGAACATCTCCGACGACAGACGTATTAAATTCCATGTTTCGTTGATGTGCACAAAATTGTAAAATAAAGTATTTCTATTAATGTTAGGTAGATGCTGGATTTCTGACCGTAGATTGTTCTGTGAAATTCAATTTAATTTTTGAGATCTCTGTTATACACATTAATGTGATAGGAAGAAAGGATGTCGTCAGGATAAATAATATTGCGAAAGACTTTCCGGTATAAGCAACCACGGTTTTTTCTTTTCCTTCATCAATTTCTTCATCTTTGAAAAAAGTAATTAAAAAAGCAATTGCACCATTGAAAAGGATTTTAAATGGAATACGTTTTCTGAAATTTCCTGGTCTCTAGGTTTGGAAATAGTAGTTTAGAATCACCACAGTAAGTTTTTCAACTTTGAAAAAAATTTTTTTTTTCAAAGTTCTCTCTATTAAAACGCTTATTTCACGAACATTTACAAGTTTAGTATTGATCACATCTTATTGGAAATTTGACGTAGTTTTCAATGGTATCATCTGATTTGTCGAAAACCTTTTAGTTTTGAAGTTATCTTTGTTTATTTGACGCAAGGTCGTGAAATCTTAAAAAATCAGAAAAAGTGGAATAACTCTGAAACTGCTGAGATTCGGACCATATTTAATTAGGACTTTTTGGTTCCATTTTGAATTGTAGAATCTACGGGCAAAGTTTGTACCACGAGTTGCCGAACACCCGTATATGTATGTGTATGACAGTGTTGGGCAAAATTAGTCATGTCTCCAATTGATCACTCAGACCGTTAGTCATGATTAGTAATTAAATACGAGGCATGACTAATTTAGTCACAATATAGTTAGTCATGACTAAATTTCGATAAATCATGTTCAAATTGGTTCTCAAAAAATGAAAAATACACAACTTCATCACTTTAAAAAAATTTTCTAACAGAAATTTATTTCATCAAAACGAAAATCCTTCAACACCCTATTTTACAAAAATCAATCTTCCAATTATAAGTAAAACTACGTTGTTATGAACATCCAAAAAATAATGATGATAATAATAATAAAATAAAATAAAATCTTAGAACAAGCTACGCTTTGAAAAGTAAATGCACTTAACACACACCGTACACATAACCGATTAATGGAAAAAGTATTTCTTTGAATTAAAATTTATTCCACTTGAAAGGAGAGATTTCTACATTATTTGGAAAAAACGCCATCTAGGGGTCTTGAATGTAATAAAGTAGAAATGTAGAATAATTATGTAACTTTGGTTTTTGTTTATGATAACACTTTTTGAATGTTGGCCTTGAGCACGACTCTTATCTCAAAATTTTTATCCGGAGTCTGTTGGATTTTGGTAAGTTGGTCATTGTAGCCAGAGTTGGGCAAAATCTAACTACTTCAATCATGATTAAGAATTTTGATTGAAGTTTAATCATGATTGAATTAGTCCTGAGTAAATTAATCATTGTATGATTTAGTCATACCTCATGATGGAATTAATCATGATTAAATCACATAATGATTAATTTACTCATGACTAATTCAATCATGATTAAACTTCAATCAAAATTCTTAATCATGATTGAATTAGTTAGATTTTGCCCAACTCTGCGCTGGATACATTATTTTTTCATTCAGTCTTGTCCTCCAATTTTTGCATCAGTCTTCGACAAACTCAGTTCGATGCTGGACATTGCTTGTGTAGAATTCGTGTTGGAAAAGAAAATTGCACCATCACCCATATAGGTGGCAATGATGATGTTGGGATATAAATAAAAGTCGTCCTTGGTATAATGGTAATATATTATAGGTATAATAAATGGTATACACACTGGTACTAAGAATACTCTCGTATGAGACGTCGGCGAGCGTTGATATCCGAGTACTCGTTGCTGCACCTCACACTGAATAATGCAGTAAGAGGTAGAGGCCACATCCGGGAACGCAACGGAGAAAATGGCTTCAATTGTGAAACCTTGCTGGATTGTTGAACCGGCCAATTTTTATGACAAAAAAAGGAAGATGAGGAGATGTGAGTCATAAAAAAGCATACTCTTTTGACCCGGCCTCACGTTTTAGAAGAGATAATCTTCCTAAAATGATTAAGAATTTTGATTAAAGTTTAATCATGATTAAATTAGTCATGAGTAAATTAATCATTGTATGATTTAGTCATACCTCATGATTGAATTAATCATGATTAAATCACATAATGATTAATTTACTCATGACTAATTTAATCATGATTAAACTTCAATCAAAATTCTTAATCATGATTGAATTAGTTAGATTTTGCCCAACTCTGGTGTATGTATGTACATGTACAGAAAATACACGCATATGCGTGTACGAATAAAAGTACAAATTAACAAACTAACTAGCTGATGGCTAATACCTCCGGCAAGGCTAAAAAAATTATTTATTCATTTATTTTATTTTTTTAAGGAAAGTGCGTTTTTTTGTCGTTTCTCGTTGCGCGAAGGTGAAGCGGAGCCTGGATTTCAATCCGGTCCCCACGAGGTACGTCCCTCGAAACGTCAACGATCACAGAATGCAGCTTCATTTCAACCCTCATCAGGAGGTGCAGGGTGACTCAATGTCGTGTATTTGTACTTTTATCAGACGAAAGTTGGTAAAGGTTAAAATCCACCTAACCTATCTCATCGACACCATTACTAGTAGCAGGTAGTAGACTGGAATTTTTTAACTTGCTACTTTGTACTGGAGGAAAGGTGGCGAAAAACTCAAATTAGAACAACTCAACATTAACATGCTGGCAAATACATAAAATAGGACTATTTAAAATTATTTAATAATCTTTAGAAAAGATTCCACTAAAATTCCGGAACTTTTCCCATGGACTCCTATGGACATAAAATAAACCAATCAAAGAAAGATTTAACTGAAGAACGTTCATGTAGTTTAAAAAAAGAAAAAAAAACGGGAATATAAAAAAAAGCTTTAACAAAAATAAAATAAAATTAGGTTTCTTTTCTCACAGAAAATAAGAAAAACTCTATAACTTTTGATCCGGCAATGTCAACTTTTGTAACAAATTCTGCAACAACAGCCTTTCCAGACTTCAATGAAGTTCAACATCGGGGACAGAAAATTAACCCTCTGAAAAAAAAACCCGGCATGGTGATTTATAATAAAAGATAATAAAAGAGCGGAAAGTTTCATCATCGACGAAAAATCTCAAATGAACCATCAATTTATCTTTTTATAAATACATCGAGACTGATTCTTTTAATTCGTCAGGTTTAGTGGAAAGCTGTGAAAAGTGTGTGTGTGCCTGTGTGTGTGAGCAATTTAAAAATTTCATCCCTCTGATCGTAATATATCCCCAGGGAGGAAACGACTTTTGAAATGGGGGGAAAGGAAGAGTTTCCAAAGTAGGTAAGTAGTAAACCTCTCGTAAAATTCTCATGCATCAGCCCGAGTAGATAAGAAGACTTTCTTTTGCCAAGTAAAAAGCAGACGTGAAATCTTTTCTACTTAATCACTGGGAAGGTGCCATTTATTTTTGAAATGTACGTACTACTAAATTCAAGCGTTTGATTTTTTTTATAGTTAGTTTTGTCTACTTCAGCAGTTAATAAACATAGGAAATAATACTAAATAAGGAATTATAATAAAAATTACCTTTCAGTACCATAAATTAATTTTAGGTCGATGTAAACATAATTACCTTCTAATATCATTTTATGAAAGAAGATCAAGAAAATAGAAAATTATATCAGGTTTTTCGTTTTTGGCCGTTTATAAAGGACTGAGTTGATCATATGCATATTTAGGCAGAAAAAAGAATTTCACAACTTTTTCAAACTCTAACCATATAGAAAACTCTATTGAGTACATGGGTCATTTATTCATAGTATGTTTTTAATTTTCCAGGTACACTGAAATTAAAATTTTTATATTTTTTACAGTATTAATAGTTTTTGATCCTAATATGTTTTGACGACATGCTTCTTATAATGTCATTTTTATATTCCATAAGTACGTTTTTTGATATGATAAGAATATTTCTGGTCTCAAGTTAGCACAGCTACATGAAACTATTTTTTGATTCGCACTAGTTCAGTCTGGATGACACTATTTATGAAAAGAACCTACCAGCAGAGGAACTTCATCCATTTTATATAGAAGTATAACCTCTATGAGATTACCTTACACAATAGGTCCAACACACCTTCTCATTTGGCCTAAATTCACCACACTATCGTCAGTGAAAATATTCGTAAATTTAAATCCACAAAAATTGACATCGATGAAAAATGATCCTATTCACAATTTTGAAACCCAAGTAGAATAAATATAAAATTTATCATGTCCTACAGCATTAACAAAATTTATTATGGAGTTGAAGTTATCGACCTGCAGCATTAAAGTTACGAGTTGGTCAAATGGCGGATGAAATAAAAAGAAAAAGAACAACTTCCGGGTTCAACCGAGCTTTCGGCGACTTATATCGCCATCCTCAGGGCCCGTAGAATGAAGTTCGACGATGAAATACAAGATGAAGTTGAAGTTATCGACCTGCAGCAATTAAAGTTACGAGTTGGATCTTCGTGAGTTCAAATGACGAATGAAATAAAAAGAAAAAGAACTGCTTCCGGGTTCAACCGAGCTTTCGGCGACTTATATCGCCATCCTCAGGCCTCATATAAAGCTCGGTTGAACCCGGAAGATTTCTTTTTCTTTTTATTTCATCCGTCATTTGACCTCCCGAAGATCCAACTCGTAACATTAATTGCTGCAGGTCGATAACTTCAACTTCATGCAAATTTTGAACCTTCCTTCAAGCAGAAGACAAATAAAAATGTCTTACTTTGAACAATATTAACCACCTCAGGTCATAATATATTTTATTGATTTAGGACATATTAGCGCCATTAATTCCGACATTTTTGATACGGTAAGTGCACATTTGGCCCCAACTTATAACAGTTTTCGTCTTTTCTGGGATCGTCATTTCTGTTAAGTTGACAACAAGATTACTATTGTTGAGTCTGCAGTTCAATATCAGCGTAATTTTTTTAAAATCCTTAAATTGTTGTTTATATATTCATTTTCATTTAAAAAAATGAAATTAAAATGAAATAAAACAATATGTCAAAAAATGTACCGTTTCGAGCGTCATCCCAGCCCTCCCTACGTTTCGTCGAATCGAATTTCCAGGAGTCGCTTCCGAGTTCGGGAGTCGGTTGTATATTCGGCTGTATTTGAATCAGAAAGTGGAAGTGCCAGAACTTCCCTGAATGGCCGGGGTAAGTACTCTCTTCGAAGTCCGGGCTGGTCAAAAGGCTTGTTCTAAACGCGCCAGAGACCGGTCGAAAGCCTTGACAGCAGTCCATTGAGCCTTTCTAAGCGCGCTTTTTGGGTTGAAGAATGGACAACGCAACCACAGAACAAAGTCGAGCATAGCAGTGAGTCAAATATTTTCTGAAGGATCTATCCGCTCCCCACCTGAAATGACCAAGTTAGTAGTGACTTTTCAACTTGAAAGGTGGGAAACACTGTCAGCGATACCATTCATTGCTATCAAGAAAAGCGTAAAGCTCATCACTCAATACTGAGGGACTCGGTTTTTTTAACAAAGTCTACAACTGATGTCTTGACTTTTTCGCAGTATTTCATATCTGCGAATTATGTTTTGCCGCTCCTAAGCCATACCTGGCCGTTTGCGGCTTCTTGGCTTGCATTTCTATAAAGCTTTTGGGTTTATAGAAGGAAGCTATGTTATTTCTTTTGTCAATTAGACGGTCGCATCTCGCTCCCCCTGGCAACTCTTAGCCACAGGATTTTAGGAGGAGGAGGAATAGGCTTTATATGACTTTCTTTGTTCTTTCTTTCTCTTAATTTGATCTATATATCTTTTATCTTTTACTATCCTGTTGGTTCGTCACCATCGTGTAGGCCATCCTTTCCTTTTCATTATGGCCTTCCACATTTTCACTGTTGCATCAAATCCGGCAAGACTAGATATCACACTGCAAAGGGATTCTACATTTGCAACTTCTGTATACACTTCATACAGTCATCCAATTCTTAAATCTATGTATCTGTCACATTCAAATACCACATGTTCAACTGTTTCACGATGCTGGCCACACGTGCAGAGTGGGTCTGACTTAAGACTGAAACTGTGTAATTTTGCAGCGAAATCACCGTGTCCTGTTAACAGCTGGGGCGTATAATGGTCAATTTTTAGATGTTTCATATTCATCCTTGTTTCAATCCTCGGAAAGAGTTTGTAAGTGTCTTCCTGCCATTTATCAATCATCCAAGCAGTTGTTTCTTGACTGGACATCACTGTAATGCAAGGCTGGTGATCATTGGCTAATTCCCATGCTGCACATACAGCCTTAGCCTTAAGGTCAATTGGTGGTTGTCCCGCGATCACTTGTAATGCATCCGTCGACTAGTGTCAGTGGTTAGTACCTGTACGATTGCGTAACTGCCAGCAGTGCCTTCCTTTGCGCTTTCACAAGTGCCGCAGTATTTCAAATCTGTGTATATATCCATGGCACATACCATTTCTACGATTAGCCTTGTGCAATTATATATGTCTCAACACAACTATTTCATTATCTCTGTCACATCTGTGGCTCGTGTTTTGATTGAGGGATTAAGTAAAGTTATAATCGTTTAGAATAATAATGTAAAGGGTAAATAATATAATATAAATATATATAATATGCTCATCCCTCGAGCGAAAATAATACTGTGCGGGAGCTTTCCTTCACTTATGTCAGACGTTTGATCGTGTATGGCACGAAGGTCTCTTGTACAAATTAAAGCGCGTCCTTCCAAATACCTTATACTTAATCCTTTATCCTACCTTACTGGACGATATTTCAGTGCCCGGCAAGGGTCGGACTACTTCGACTACTGTCCTGTGGGAGCTGGAATGTAACAGGGTAGTGTTCTCGGACCACTCTTGTACCTCCTCTACACATCAGGCATCCCATCCACACCTTCTACTCTCCTTGCATCCTTCGCCGACACAGCCGTCCTTTGGTCGAATACTGGAAAAGGTTCGGAAGAGGTCCAATCACACGTACATCGGATTGCAGAATGAAGCAAAATGTGGAGAATAAAAATGAATGAAAACAAGTACACCCGTATTACATTTACCCTCCGAAGCAAAACCCCTCGCACAATACACAACATCCCTACTCCCAAAGCTGACTGCGTGCGATACCTTGGCAGCTTGACTCACGACTGACGTGGAAACATCACATCTAAATAAAAAGACAGGAACTGAATAGACGATTCGGACTACTCTATAAACTACACGGACGAATATCTAATTTGTCGACAAAAAACGAACTTACACTGTACACAACATTACTGAAACCGATTTGGACGTAAAGACTAGAACTGTGGGGCACTGCTAAATCTACCAATATTTAAGAATTCAATCCTTCCAATTCAAAGTCCTTAGAATTATAGTTAACGCTCCTTACTATGTCTCCAATGCCACCCTCCACAAGGACCTCAAAATACCCGTTGTAAATAAATTAATCCCGCCAAATTCACCCAGTTTCACGACAAATTCTCCAAATCCATCCAACATAATCCTTCCCTACAATCCCGTCCGCCGATTAATGCGGAGATCGCCTCGGGACCTCCTCATCAAGGACTAACCTTGCACAAAACTGGGAGACCAACAAAGGTTGGCGACTCCCCTCAAAACATGATATACAGTGTACAATGTAAATATGTAAATAACCTCAAATTACGAGATGTATATTTTATTAATACAGGTAGTAATAAAAAAAATAATGTAAACAATTTGTATAGTTAAGAAACGTGTAGTTATTGTTAAATAATAAACTACTTCAAAAGCATTTCCTTTTT
This sequence comes from Cimex lectularius, assembly GCF_000648675.2. Taxonomy (NCBI): domain Eukaryota; kingdom Metazoa; phylum Arthropoda; class Insecta; order Hemiptera; family Cimicidae; genus Cimex; species Cimex lectularius. Next base: position 205,826 of record NW_019392818.1, on the reverse strand, counting down.
GAGTCACTAGAAGCTTTCGTTTTATTTATTGACGGACGGAGTGAAAGCTAGCTTTAAGGCTTTCCCTCACGGATGATGCCAGGGAGTACGGGGTGGCGGCCGTAAAAACGGCACTTGCCATGGTGAATTGGTTTATTCAGTGAGAATCGTTTTTAGACAGAGACCGCGCATACCACAAAATGATGCATCTTTTACGTAGATCGTGGCAAAACGGCTGAAATTGGATCCATAAAAGACCGGGGACCAAGATGGAAAATCTGTTTGAAAATTGCGTGCCGAAGGGCAAACAGGTCGACGTCGATAGTTCGCCGTGAAACAGGCCGGAAACGGAGTTGTTTCATTTCCGGTTTTACGCTTCTTTGACCCTTCTTAGTCAATGTATAAAATATGAGAGGAAGATTGAGCCAGCCGTGAACGCACGCAATTTTCAACGACTTGCGAGCAAAGTATTTGTGAAGAAGTTCGTATTTTTATTTTTATTTTTTAAAATTATTATATTACTTTGCTTTAACGATACAAAAATAGTTCACTCATAGACACATTACATAATAAAAACATAAGTTCACAACGCATATTAAATAAATAACTAAATTAAAACAAGAAACAGAACAATGAAATAAATAGTTTTACACATAAGTAAATAATTACCATAACACACACGTACAACGACACTAAAGTCTATATCACAGTATCACACACCAATATCACATTCTTTCAAAAATGCATATACCAATTTTATACAGATCCACATTTCCAGTTGATAGCTTTCCCAGCAAAACGGTCGCTCAAAATTTTTCTGCGTATACACCCCGTCGAAATATTTCTCTTTTGCCTCTTCCTATTCTGGGCACGACAAAATTATATGCTTTATTCTATTACTCGTTATATGTTTAGGGGTCATAATTGACCTACTTAATTATTTGTTGAGATGAAAAAATTAGTGTCACCAGCGGGGTTTGAACTCACGTCCTTCGCGGCTCAATACGCCGCTGCTCTAGCCACTTGAGCTATTATGACTTCGATCCACTCGGACACTATTTTTTTATTTATCCCTCCACCACCCCGCCGTACCTTAGGGAGACCCCATACCGGCGGACCTCGGCCTCTAATCTAGTTTTGTTTCTAATTTTGTGCCCTGGGGTACCTAACGCCTTCCTTCGGTCTCACCCTATGAGGGGAGGAGGCTCAAGGAAGGTACGGGTAAGGGTAAATTCTTGTATTTCTTGCTGGTTATTTGTTCCTATTCTAAAAGGTCTCCCCTCGCTGGTTACTCCTTTGACAATTAAATATTTGCATATTGATTGTACTACATATAATTTATTAAAGCCTTAATAAATAAGGAATAAACAGCCCGAATTTTAAAAATCTAAACAAAAGAACAAAACACCACACATATTAACCTACCTTACTTAATTAGTCTACCGTGTACCTATCGTACAATTTATCGCTATAAATAAATAAATAAATAATCAAACAAATAAATAAATAGGTGCCTAGTTTACAATAGCTTGGCTTATTGCCTTTAGCGTTTCGAAAGCGTGCTTTTCTTTTATTAGGTCATTTAATGTTGGTGGCCATCTTTCACGAAACAACAATTTCAGCGGTTCTATCGCGGGTTCTAATAGAACACAGTTAAAAATCCTATGTTGGACAATGTCTTTCCCACCACACTCGGGACAAATGGGGCTGGGTAACTTTTTGAATTTGTAGAGGTAAGCTCGAAAATTTCCGTGTCCTGTGACTTGAGTTACCCACAGATCCGGTTTAACCCACTTAGCATGCCCTCTCCACGATTTCAGGAAAGTACTCGAAAGTCCATTTCCCTTTAGGCCAGAAACACACATACCCGATGCTACGCCATGCGACGCTACCCGATGCTACCCGACGCAAATCCAAACTCCGATTTTCCATAAGGTTGCATTACCCCCGTGCACATCTACCCGATGCTATGCCACGCTAACCTACCCGACGCTCTTGTCGTTATATTAATTACAACATACTTATTTTAATATAAACCAAATTAACTGTGATTAAAAATTAATTAGTTTTTATTTAAAAAATTAATTTTAATGGTTTGGTAGAAAATTAATCAAAACACCGGAATACGATTTTTTGATGTAATGACTTTTACTAACAATTTATTGTCCTCGCTTCGGCGGTACATATACTAAAATTGGAACAATTTATTACACGGTTTTGCTCATAAAATGTAATTAACAATTTATTTCATAGTTTTCCTCGTAAAATTACACCATTTTCGTCGGGTAGCATCAGAACAGGACACTCATATTTTTTGTAGTTTATTTCAAACTAAGTACATGTAATTTTGTCGTTATATTAATTACAACATGTTATTTTAATGTAAACCAAATTAAACGAGATAAAAAATGCATAAGTTTTTATAAACATTGTTTAATTATGATGGTTAGGAGTAACTTTATTTAAAACAATGAAGTTTAATAAACAATTTATTAGATGGTTGTGCTCATAAAATTTAACTAACAATTTATTACAAGGTTTTGCTCAAAATAGTGCATTAAGAACAAAAGATGCGTTGCGATTGTGATAGTGATTTAAGATAATTGTGATAAACGCTGAGGACTGTACGTGTGCTTGCATCGGATAGATGTGCTCTATCCGATCGGGTAGCGTCGCATGGCGTAGCATCGGGTAAGTGTGTTTCTGGCTTAAGTATTGCTTTCTCATCTGTTCTGCCATACTTTGTCCATCCACTTTTTTATGAAGACCGTACGTCGCTTTCGTGGTACCTGCTTTAACCATACGCGTTCGTGGTGCTCTATGCCTTCCAGGTCCGGATCGTGACCCTCTTTTATCTGTCTGGCAGCAATCTTACCGCGGAGGACGATGTCGATCGGCTGGGCATACGCTATAACCTGGAGCGCGTGTGTCGAGGTCGTCCGGTACGCTTTGTTTGTTCTCAGGAGGGCAATCCTTTGGCTTTGCTCGAGGATGTTTTTATTTTTGCTTTTTGCTCCATTCGGACACCAACTCCCCAATCCCTCAACCTTTCGCATTTTACCTCTTTTTGCCATTTTTCAAATGTCCTGTAATCAGGATTCGGTTCGCAGCGACTTATGAAAATGGCCACGGCGAGCTTTAATGAAGTGATTACTTCTTTACTTATTATATTAATCCATTTATGCTTAGTGATTTAATTGTCCATATTAATTATTTCAATTAATTATTCTTTTTATGTAAGGTCTTGGTTGAGATAAAAAAGTCAGTGTCACAAGCGGGATTCGAACCCACGACCTTCGGCTCAATACGCCGCTGCTCTAACCACTTGTGCTATCTTGACATCGATCTACTCGGTCACCAACTCCCCATCTCAACCTACAACCTTTTGCATTTTACTTCTTTTTGCCATTCTTCAAATGTCGTGTAATCAGTATTCGACAAGACTCTGATTGTCCTCTGTGGCGATAACGATCTACGACACAACAGATACTTCGTTGACATCATGGAGAATAAATTCGGTCTTACTAAATGCCCATAGAACCAACAACACTGGGCACTACCAATTTCGATTGAATGTTCACCAGACAGTTGACTATTATACTTTATATCACTTACTTTTCATATCACAGGCTAGTGTTAAGCAAAATCGATTTCGAATTAGTCGAAAAAAAGGTTTTGTGCTATTCAGTATTTGTTTTATGTTAAAAGAAAATTTGATACTAATTTAACGTTAATAAGCATAAATAAATTGGCAATACGAATGCCTGTAACAGGACTGGCATGATCAATATTTGGAGAACCGCTGAAACCCTGGATGAAATGCCGACGCAGAGCAATGTATTCAGGTCGATCCGAACCAATGCATAGCGACTGTTGCGAAATTAAGTTTGCCAACAATGTTTACAGCCTGGATTAGGTTTTAGTGTCCGCTATCAAACACTGCCATCACCACTTTCACAGATACTTTTCTGTTTACGTATAATTTGCCGTGACATCTGACAAGAATCATGTACACGGGTCCGAACCGATAGAGAAGCGAGCCGTGTGAAACGGGGTAACTGTCTGAACTGTTTTCATGCCCTCGGGCATCAGAAAAGGCACACAACCAAGCAAGCGGTTATCGGGGAGGAAAACAATTTAAAAAAGGATTATTCCATGATTTATCGAACCAATAACGATAAACGGGCAAGAAAGTCGCGGAATTAAATTTCTTCAAAACATGGAATTTCAAAGGAAAGACTCGGCTAATGTGTTTATTAAAAGAAGCAAACATGTAAGGTGATACGGCAAACAATAATATTGCTGTAGAAATTACTATTATTCCTTTTTGTGTTCGTTGAGTTATACATTCGAAATAAAAAGATACTTGTAATTATTTGTTTATTTCCCATAATAACTAAGTATATAGGGTTTTCTAATTTATCTATGAACTTATGCAGATAATGTCCTCTTAGTGGTTATCAAGGATGTGGTCAAAGAAAGATATTTTTAATTTTAAATATTCACCTGTACATCAATAATTATAAACTGTGCCCTAGGGAAACCTCACACTAGTCTTTTTTTTAACGAGGGTTCGCAACAGCAGAGGTCATATCAACCTGGTCTGGTTCGAATACAGAGCCGCTAGATTCGAACCCGGGACCTTACAATGATGAGCGCCGTGTCAACGCCTAAAGCCAGGAACACACTTACCCGATGCTACGCCATGCGACGCTATCCGATGCTACCCGACGCCTTGCCACATTTTGGTGGGGTGTGCCAGGCCAGCGAAGTTCCACAGCGTTTATCACAATAATCACTATCACAGTTTTGTTCTTAATGCACTATTTTGAGCAAAACCTTGTAATAAATTGTTAGTTAAATTTTATGAGCACAACCATCTAATAAATTGTTTGTTAAACTTAATTGTTTTAAATAAACTTACTCCTAACCATCATAATTAAACAATGTTTATAAAAACTTATGCATTTTTTATCTCGTTTAATTTGGTTTACATTAAAATAACATGTTGTAATTAATATAACGACAAAATTACATGTACTTAGTTTGAAATAAACTACAAAAAATATGAGTGTCCTGTTCTGATGCTACCCGACATTACAAAATGGTGTAATTTTACGAGCAAAACTATGAAATAAATTGTTAATTAAATTTTATGAGCAAAACCGTGTAATAAATTGTTCCAATTTTAGTATATGTACCGCCGAAGCGAGTACAATAAATTGTTAGTTAAATTCATTATATCAAAAAATCGTATTCCGGTGTTTTGATTAATTTTCTACCAAACCATTAAAATTAATTTTTTAAATAAAAACTAATTAATTTTTAATCACAGTTAATTTGGTTTATATTAAAATAAGTATGTTGTAATTAATATAACGACAATAATACATGTAGTTTGAATAAAAATATGAGTGTCCGGTTCTTTTGTCTTCGACTGTACTCGATGCGACCCGACGAAAATCTGGACAGTGGGGATCGCAGAGCGTCGGGTAGGTTAGCGTGGCATAGCATCGGGTAGATGTGCACGGGGGTAATGCAACCTTATGGAAAATCGGAGTTTGGATTTGCGTCGGGTAGCATCGGGTAGCGTCGCATGGCGTAGCATCGGGTAAGTGTGTTTCTGGCTTAAACCGTTGCGGCCACCGACGCCCCTACTAGTCATTGTTGTTTTTACTTTTATTTACACGCTATTTACTGTCTGTGATATTTGTATAAATTAGTCTAGTCATTTCATAGTTGAAAAGGTGAAGAAGAAAGTGAAAATGTTTACAGTGTCAACATGAACATAAAAGGAGTTAAGTTTATATACTTCTGACCAAAAATCAGTAAGTACAAAAATGTATGTCTTGTTCTTGTATATATTTCTTGTTAAATTGGCCCAAATTGTATACTATATCCTTTTGTAGATCCCTGAAGAAGATACAATAAAGTTCCGAAAGCTAGGTGAATATTTAAAATAAAAAAAAATTTTCTTTGACCACATCCCTGATAATAACCAAGAGAACATTGCAGATATATAGAATTTTTTTAATGGTTTATTTGGGGTTGATGCACATTATAATCCTTTCCGTTGATGGTACAGCGACTCACGAAATTTGGCAAAGGCATATTTCACAAAATTGAAATCTTTTTGGGTGGGGGTTGATTGAATACAATTCTTTTTAAACAGGTCTGTTGTAGAATCCCTATCGCTTGTAGCAATACCTTGGAAAGTGAGGTATTCTTTATAAAACTGAACTAAAACTGAGCCTTGGAGCCTCTTCGTGGATCTCGTTGGATATGAGAAATGTCGTACCGAAGTGGCTGCACCGTAAATGGGATAACGCTTTACATTCGCAACATGTGCCGGTATGTTTCTGTCTCAGCCTTGCCCATCTTCTCAAGATGATACTAAAGAAGGCAGTGGCCGGTATAGAGGCCTATAATTTCCTTAAATCCTGCCTGCTGAGAGGAGCAGCCTTCCATTTTGATATGTACATAAATCTTTTAGCTTGCTTCATACCTGGAGTATTTGTCCAGTGTTTGAGTATTTATTTCTCAACCCATTTTCCCAATTTCAGCTTAAGCACGCACTCTTGAGTACTTAGTTGTGGTTCTGGTCCCAGGGGTGGGAGGGTTGCCCCTTTTCTGGCTAGTTGGTCAGCCTGGTCATTCCTTCTACGCCTTCATGTCCAGAAACCCAAGGTAATCTTGTTTTACTTTCCCAGAGTAATTAGGCAGTTTAGGCACTCCCAGACAAGTTTAGAGTTCAAAGCGCCTACCAGGTTGTCTGAGAAATGTTTATCTGTGCACCTTTAGTATTTTCCAGTATTAACTTATGTGCCCAGAGTTGTTTGCATGGACTACAGCTTGGAAAATCATTGGGGTCACTAATGGGCTTCGTAGGGGGTAATACTGCCCTTTAACCCAATCTTCCCTGTTCCATTTTCGATCCATCTGTGTACCATATTTGGGCCCCTTCTTGAAACATGTGACCACCTTTCTTCCAAATGTCTTTATTGTCTATGTCCACCTGGAATAGTTTGTCAAAGTTGACCTTTTCCTACATTTTGTACGTCCTTGAATCTTTTTTTTAATCTAATCTACATTCAAAACAAATTTTGGGTATATAAAAATAGTAATAACTAGATTTTGCGTATAAAAATAAACAATTATTAAATAAAACCGTATAGGTTTTCTATAGGACCCATGGCTCGAAGGTTTAATAGAATATTATTTGTCATAGGCTGACATGCGGTTGGCATGTTGGCCATATTGATACCGTCGGTGTTCTCGGTTATTCCTTTCAGACGTTCCAGACCTTATCGTCCTTCCTTTCCCATTGTGTCGTTCTCACATTATATCAGAAATTCACGATCCCAGAGACGGCTTGTATTTCGGAAGAAAGGAGAACGATTATATCCCAAAAGCATCACCGGATGAAAGGATGTCGGATAATCTTGTACAATTGTATTAAGTAAGGAGGAAATCCGCTGTTCACCCAAGACTGAAGGATAACGGCATTTATGAAAATACCCATTGTTTCAATTTAATGAATTATATAAAGGAAGTGACACTTTACAGGAATTTTTTATTATTGAAAATTTTAATTACTATTCAAGTAATATATTAATTTTTCTTTTATTCTTTTGTATTAGCATATTTTATAATAATCCAACTTTGCTTTTATTTTCATGTATTTTTCTATCAGAAGAAACTAAATTTTGTTTTTTTCTTTTGGTATCAGTTTAGCTCATTTAAATGCTTGGTCATTATAATGATTTTTCTGCTGTGTTAAATTTTCCTTTCCTTTCTCAAATGGAAGTGAATTCCTGCCTCGGCTATTTCAATTTTTGATACGTTTTTATTATTGCTTTTGTATGTGTTTATAATTTATTTAAAATAAAACTGTCTATCATCTATCATGTATGACTATGCTTGCTCATAATTTCATCCTTCATGTGAAATATGTAGCGATAATCTATCATGAGTGTTTTGTACCTTTTTTTCTTAGTACTAAACAAGCAGTTTCACTGGTTATTTGTTAGATGAAGAATTATAACGATATGATTTTTTAAACGTTTATTTGATATTTGAATGAATGAATGACAAAGAACTTTAATTAAGAAAAGAAAACACTTATTAAACTAATATAATAACTTATTTTCCCAGTTTAAACAAAACAATTCTCATACAGAAGATGTAAACCAAAAGAAAAAATACTTCTCAACGAGCTATCTACAAATTCAGTGAGGTATGAACGATCAGGTGAATTGAGCATTGAAATTATGAAGCTCTCGAAACTATTGTCGTAGTAAAAAAGAGAACCCGAAAATCTGAAAGAAAGGGGTTTAGGGATAAAAGAAGTGGCCACAAGGCCTTCTGCACCTCGCCCTGAGTTGATCTATTGGGCTATTTTTATAACTCACTGGCCAGCTGCAGGTTATTAATAGCTCTACCAGCAGGTCCTTAGTGTAGGATCTTCCTTGCGGCTTTTCCACTTCTAGTTACAATAATCTACACTTACATAAGCCCTCACGGAAACGGTCTTATATTCTTCCTGACAGTATTTGCACAGTTTTTCTTCCTTCTGTACGCCTATCCCAAGCACGTGCCTTCTTAGGCGGTAGTGCCCTGTCAGGAGTCAAACCAAATCCTCCGTTGCCTTACCATTCATTAAGTCCTTGGTAAGTTTTGCGGATGGCTCTTTTATAAATTTCTTTGCCTACATCATGCCTGGGTTACAATCCACCAGGTTCTGGATTAAGGATCCGTTTTTGAATGTATCGTTTTTTATGGCCATACGCGCCATAAAAGCCGAAGGTGAAAAATTCTTCGTGGATGTTAAGGGTGAGGACAAAGTCAAGATTAAAATAATAAGCTAGTGAATTGAGCGCTTTGAACTAAGGCAAATTAACATTTACACAACATTAACATTATTATTTCAACCGCCGTCATCGTAGGAAGTTTGTAGCCTTGAGCTGTTTGAACATGAAGAGGTGGAGTTTTGGCGTATGCAATAATGAAATGTCTCTAAGTAGAGTGTCTAAGATTATGGAGATGCAATTATCTTGAATAAAAAACGCCGAAAAGATTCGATTATATCTAACAGCCGATACCCCCAAGCCTGGGAAGCATAGCACACCCTGAAATAACACCCTGTCTTAAAATCTTGGAACTTGATATCATACAAAAAAGTTGAGTTTGAGAGCAGTGTGGATCAGAGAAAATTTCGATGCATTCGTTTTATTTTTGAGGTGAGATGTCACACATTGTGGATAATTGAAAAGCCCACACGGTCGTGGGTTCGATTCCCACCATCGTCCCTAGAATCTTTGATTGCTTCTTTCCCCAAAAAATACGTACTGCGCCTAATATGGAAAACATACGACTATTAAATAATAAAGTAATTAAAATCATCAGATATTCAACTGACAGCAGACAAGGCATAGGCCATATTGAATAGGATAAACTTATGGGCTAAATCAAAGAAAATAAAGTTTAATGAGTCCAAATCAAAAGCTCTCCTAATAACTAAAAAAAGAAGGCCAGGTAATATTAATATTTGTTTAGACAGTAAGAAACTCGAGATAGTTAAACAGCTTAAATATTTAGGAGTTATTTTTAATAGTAAATTAACTTGGGATTCTTATATACAAGAGAAAACTGACGATACTATTAAGTTAGTCAATGCTCTTTCAAAATCAGCAAAAGTAAGCTGGGGACTAAACTCCGAGGCCCTTAGATTGATGTATGATGGTGCAGTGGTTCCGAGGATTGCCTATGCTTCGCCTCTGTGGGCTGATTCAGTTATAAATAATAAGAAAATAATGGCAAAGCTGCAGCGAGTGCAAAGAATCATGGCAATAAGGATGATTAAAGGGTATCATACCATTTCATATGAAGCGGCTTGTGTTGTTTCGAATATAATGCCTATAGGAATAAAGATAGCTCAACTTAAAAAATTACACGAAATAGTGAATAATGGTAATATGAGCTTCAAGGCACAACATATGATAGACAATTGCAATATAAAGAGTGGAAACACCCGGCAGATGCTATTGACATCCAGTATCTACATACTACCGAAATGGCCGATGGTGATTATATGTCTATATATACTGACGGAAGCAAATCAGAGGTTGGTGTAGGTAGTGCTTTTGTTTGTTTCCAAAACGGTTCAAAAATTTATGAAAAAATACAGACTGCATCAGGCATGTTCCAGTAATGAAGCCGAACTTTTGGCCATTCTGAAGAGCTTGCAATAGGCTATGAATAAAAATCAGAAGGGAATATTGCCAAATTTATCATTTTAAATGACAGTCAAGTGTCCTTAGAATCAATTATTAATTATAATAATCATGGCTTTTTGCCTGAGCAAATAAGGAAAATTATTCAAACTCTAGTCAAACAGAATGTTAACGTACAACTAGGCTGGGTTAAAGCTCATTGTGGAATAGAGGGAAATGAAGAAGATGACAGACTGGCCAAATTAGCATCTACTGACGAGAGTTTGAATTGGCATACACCAAACTTCTGAAGTCATCAATTATAAATAAACTTTTCGAAGAGAGTCTGGAAAAATGGGAAAATGCTTGGTCAAGTACAAATAGATTCCAGCCGCATATCCAACTATCCGCACCACTAACCCACATCTTAACCGAACACGGCCCAAACAAAAGCTATTTTTTCCGCTTTCATCTAAGAGAATATAAGAAGAAGAAGAATATATAAGAGAATAAGAAAAACGGGGACCGCGGTAGCCGAGTGGTTAGCATGAGAGACTCTCACGCCGCGGTCGTGGGTTCGATTCCCACCGTTGCCTCTGGCCCTTTTTTCCCGATAACCCCCAATTTGAACACTCAAGAATTCGTACTATGGCTATATGCAAGATCATAAGGCCAATAAAAAAAAAAAAAATCTAAGAGAATCTTCATCATGCTCATGCCTGCCTAATTTCCCAATAGAACAAAGCATTAAACACCTAATATATGAGTGCCCACTAATTGAACCACTGCGTAGTGTTTGGATACGAAAGTGCCTACAGCAAGACAAGAAGTGGCCACCTGATGAGAAGGAGCTCATGAAGAGAGAATATTATGGACATTTTGACACATTCATTAAAGCAATAGATTTTAATGTAATTTAGTTAAATGTTATGTTATTTGTTTATTTAGTTTTTAATTTGTTTCTACTTATTAACGTTATTTATTATTATTTAACAATTTCAGTAATTGTCTTTTCGCCATAATATGAATCTGATATCCCTATATGTGTATATATATAATATTTCTGGTTATTGTATTACATGTAATATTTTTATGAAGCATGTAGAATAAATATAATAATAAAAAACAAATCGCCAGCTATACGACTTATAATTTTAAGTAACATTCAAGTGTCCTTAGAATCAATTATTAATTATAATAATCATGGCCATCCTTTCCCTCTTTTGAAAATCTATGATTTGTGTTTTATTTAAATTGATCGATAAATCCAGTCATTCGTCAGCATATAGAAGACTTTCACTTGATATAACCGATGAGCGAATTCATATATCTAGAGCACCAGGGAGGTCATTGTTAAAAAGCGATAACAACAAGGGGCTACGTCCTTAGCCCTGTCTAACCCCAGATTGAACCGGTGAATACAGGGAGTGCGTGTTAATTATAACAGAAGTGGCACCTGAATATACGGATAAGGAAGCTAGCCTATTCACAATTACAGACGGAGAAGTCAAGATATGCCTTATACTTAATGCCTTCGGTCAACAGCAAAGAGCCAAAAGCCACCTTAATATCAATAAAGAACTATAAATTTTTAATATATTTTATACATTTAAAATTTTTTGAGATTTACGACTGCAATAATTATTATGCTAGGTAAATAATTTCATGATAGTAGATTAGATGTCGTTTCATTCACTTGTTGAAGAAGAAGACCTGTGCCAACACTCTTTTACATTTAAGAATTTTCGTTAATTTTACCAATTTTGTTTTATGTCGAGATTATTGAGAGTGCTAAACGATTTTTGTGGAATGAATACACACAAAAGGAAGCATTTAGAATTTTACGGGGAATTTGCGTTTGAAGGAATTGGAGGCTTATGGAATTGAAAACTTAGGTTGAGCCACAGACTTGAGATGTCCTATTGTCTTGTTAATTAAAGGTTCTTATTCAAATTCTAATTTTAATCCTGACCCAAGGAGTATTTTGAATAACTTTTCCTTCCTATTTATGTTTCCAATTCCAGTTAGGGGTTCCTTTTATGTTCACTAGAGGACGCGAAGTAAAACTTATCTGTTAGTTTTTATTTAGGTTTATTTTAATTTTCTATTTTTACCATCAATTGGAAATTGCGAGTAAGAATCGCAGTATCATCATCTAAGAAATGTGTTAAAATCTGAACATGCGTAGGAAGATCTGAGGTATATATTGAAAAAAGAAATGGGCTAAAGATGTTTCCCTGAGTAACACCTTCCCTAATTCGTATATAAGTAAAAAAGTTAGTTCCCTGATGGACTAGGCAGAATCGGTCTGCCACTATGAGATAATACGTATGAGAGAAAATGTTCTTTATTTTTTAAAGCAAAATCGAGTGCCGGACTTAAACGAACGCAATGCTGCGTTTAATCAAAGGAAGAATGGACACTCGTTGGTTTCGTCGAGCAAAATGCGTGGAATCCAAGCTGTTGTTAGACAATATTTTTTTGTTGTTTAGTGACCGTTAGTTAATGATTATTCGGAGATCGTGTGATGCGGTCTGGTGTGACGTATTTTTCCTCTCAACACGACAGACAGGAATGACACATGTACACGGAAAACAAACACTTTGAGCCCTGACGATGATCTCAATAAAAATCGAAACGTTGGCACGATAAAGAAAACGTTTTTCTAAAACCTACGTCACACCAGACCGCATCTCACGATCTCCGAATAATCATAGACAATAGTATTGACATTTTCAATTATGCCCAATAAACTTTGGAGAAGTTTTTCTAGGATTTTGGCAGATAGGATCCAGGAAGATTAGAAGGTTTATTTGGCTTATGAATAATTTTAATACAGTACAAGGTCAAATGTGTGGTTCTGAGTTCAGCGTGATATGTCTGTTAAGCAAGTAATATTTTTGTTGTAATTAAAGCTGGAGCTTTTCGTGAAGGAGGTTGTTTAATGGTGTATCGTATATCTGATGGAGTTATTGGGTTGTCCGGAAAATAATGCAGGATTTTAAGTTTTCATTAAAAAAAATCTATATAAAATATTCTGTTTACGTTTACAGGATTACNTTATAAGTTACCAACACGTTGGGAGAAATGTATTGAGAGTATGGGAAATTATTTTGATTAAAGAACATTGCTTTAAAGTAACTAGTTTCTTTTTTTTTTGTTTAATACCAAAATCCTGCATTATTTTCCGGACAACCCAATAGCTTTAGGAAGAGGAGAGAGCCGCAAAACGTTCAGATCTCAATGTTATGCTGGCGAGTCTGGTCAAGTATATCACGATGTGGAATGAATATTATTGATACTCTGTAAACAATTTATTGTGTCTGAATCCAATTTGCAATTTCGAAAAAGGCAGGGTGTAATTAAGGGTACATCGTCCTATATTCAACGTCAAGTTTATTTGTGCGCATTTATTTTTATTTCATACTCTCATTTCTAATTTTTTGAAGTATATTAATACACTCAAATATGTCTTTTCTCTTTATGGGGTCTAAATTACTTGTATTTTCTTAGAAAAAGTCGAATTGTTAAAATACGTGTGAATATCTGTAGAGCATATAAAAAAGGAATGGGCCGAGGATGCTTCCCTGGCGAACACCCGCCTAAATAAAGTAATTCATTTCCATGACTGTCTGTATTGATAAAAACAAAAAACAGAAAAAAATATACCTAATAGTTTACATTTAGTTTACATACACTAGGTCCAACTGGAAAAGTTGCACCAATGGGCCCACTAAATTACTGCTTCGGGACAATGTCAAATAAATTTATTAAAAAACCAAAAGTGTAACCCCCTTAAAATTAACAATTAATAATAAAAAATGGATCTTAGCTTGTATAACTAAAATACATATTTCTCGCGCCAAACATCCTCGATGTTCGACCAAACTTGGCTTCATACTTGGAACGACAAAGATATCGGTAAATAAACAAAGAAAAATAAAATAATGAGAAAACTAAAATTATGAGATCAAACAGTAAAACTGTAATAACGATTTCAAAACAGTTTCATTTTATAGCTTTATAACAGAAAAGTTTGTCGTGATTTCTCACATGAGCCGCCACCCCGAAGTGACTTTAGTTTTGGAAGAACAATCGTGAGAAGTCCAAAAGGGACAAATATCACGGGCTTTGTAAATATCCATTATTCTTTTTATTCTTTTTAGTACGTCTGCTGAAATGAGTTCTTCGGAAACTTTTAAAAGTGGCATTCGTCGCCAGTCGCGACTCCTTTTCGGCCTTTGTAGAGATGGCTATAATGGCTTTTCCTCCACCCATTTCTCTCCAATGAATGAAAACCTTCTGTGGTTGATCAAGCAAAACAAACGCGGCCAACACGAACAATTCAAAGAAAATACACATTCGAGGCATTGTTACTGTCTGATTGTTCATCAAAAGGGAAAGATAAAAGCTTGAAAAATATCAAATGAATCATCGTTGTTCAGATAATAACAGGAAAAATATAGAGCGCCGTTCTAAAAAAATATGTAAATTTATTTATTTGCCATTAAATAAAGTCATACATAAAAACAAGTGCAGTGTATTGGCAAGAAAATAATGTACAAATTTTTTGGGTGTATAAACAGGATGCCAAATCCCCCATTACTAGTGTAGTTTTATCAAAAATTTCTATACCTAGTAAAAACATTAAAAGATTTTTTATTATAATCTATACTCTGAAACATTACAATCAGTACATTTTGTTCTTCAATTAAAAAAAATAAAAAGCAAAAAATATTACTTTTTATATTCAAATGGTAATCTATGTTTTCACATATGGATTCAGCATGACAATTTGATGAAAAATGGTGAAAACCATTTGAAAATCGGTTCAGAAAAAGTTCAGCTATTACAAAACTAACAGGTAACATACGCTAAAAAAATTGCCATACTTTTTTCAAATAATCTTAAACATTTCGATAATTAATTTGATATTGTAAATACAATAATCAATTTAAAAGAAACTGTTTATTTGATAGAAAAAAGAAAAATGAAAACAAACGTTGCTTACAGGATTGAATCTTTATCACAATACTTTCAAGATTTATTAACTGGTTACAAATTTATTGCATCATCTTGAAAACTTTAGAGATGAACAGAAGATAAGAACTGAAGAAACCAGAAAGTTTCTCAGTGAATGTAGCGCAAAGGCGAAAAGTTGTTTGAGTTACTTATAAAACCAGCGAGTATAGACGGACCCAATAAATAACCCAGTGTCAGTTCAACCTGGGCTGTCGTCCCTCAAAGCCCTATTGACTGGTCTAGGAAAATCTAGACGAATGTTGGTAACTAATATAATTTATTAACAATTTGGACAATAACAAGGTTTATAAAAAACCTTATTCGCGAATAATGTGTCAAACTTCAGGGCGTTCTATACTCAAAATGCTACAAAAAACGTTTGTCAGTAATTTTCAGAATTGAAATTGGACCAATAGGGAAAAATTTATATTTGATCGTTAACTATCATTTTGACATGCTTATCTTTACTGAGTTGGCGGTCGGACGCATTTCGCCATATTCAGTGTTTTTGTCTTATATCTGACAAATCCAAGTCTCTTTTACAAAGTCATGAATTGTGGGGTGCTTGTTTGGGCATTGACAAAATGAATAAATGCCGAAACGCGTCTCTACAGAGCACTACAACGAGGTTAGGCAAAACTTAACGATCAGGACCAAATTTCAGGTCCATCACCCCGAAGAGAACATGCAGAAATCTGGCCAAATTTACAAAGTAATTCAGGGTGATTGAAGCTTTTGTTTGAAAAATACCAGAAACGTATTTTACGTCCAATTGACCTCCGGAGCCAAGAAAATAAATATTCTAAGTGTATAAATAACCAACAATTTCAATTTGAACAACATTTTAAGATATGTGTGGTGATTAGTGACCGTTAATCGATAATTATTCAGAAATCGTGAGATGCGGTCTGGTGTGATGTAGGTTTCAGAAAAACATTTTCTTTATCGTGCCAANTGAAGATGATTTCAATAAAGATCGAAACGTTGGCACGATAAAGAAAATGTTTTTCTGAAACCTACATCACACCAGACCGCATCTCACGATTTCTGAATAATTTTAAAAGATGTTTAGCGCGTCAAAAAATATCAGATACGTTCGACGAAATTAGCCCGAAGAAGCCCGTAGTAAACTTTTCAATATGTATTCAAGCCCTGCTAAAGACTAAAAGTTAATTTCAAAATTTGTTAATTGATAAAAAAAAGATTTCAAATTTAAATTTATTTCCTACTGACATTTTTTTTAATCTCATATCAACTAGACGAAAATTACAAACCATTTCAAACAGATTTCATATACATGGAATGGACTTAGAGTTAGATATATTTTATTTACATAGTTTATTAAGTATTTACATCGCAGTAATGAAGTTCTTCCTTCATTCTATTTTGTGTACACGTTTCTAACATTTGTCTATTCACTAAAATACCTTAAAATTTCATCAAATTGATTCAGAGAGCTGTATGAAGTGGCAGCTTTGTTATCACTCAAAAAATTAATTGAAATCAGTCCCTTTTGTACTCTTTTATCATTAAATGAAAAACCTACCTGTACCTTCGCGCTTTGATTATAAGCCGTTAACTAAAAGTGTTAGTAATGTGCGTGTGTTTATATACTTTATTCCCAACCCGTTATTCGAAGGAAAATACATTATCATTTTTGGAGGCGCATAAACTCTCACATACGTCTAATCTTAATTATTTATTCATTACTTTTTTACCAACTTTTTCCCTACCGGATCGATGAAATATTTTTTCAGGATAAAAACACCTACGTATGGTGGACAAAGCAGGATATAACCGACCCTTGCTGTAATATAAAGTTTTTAAAGAGTAATTTATAATTAATATTTTCCCGAATGACCGTTAATTGCTCGCAATTAGTTTAATTACATTGGAAAACTAATTAAAGTTGTTATTATTTACATCAAAGTTAAAACGGGAGGCTTGCAGGGTTCAAAAAAGTACAGTCTATGCCGGAATAGGGAAGAAAAATCAAACAGCCGAACCCATTATTTTTTCCTAAGACCTGCCAGTTGTCCATTCTGTCTGGTTTAACGTATTCAGTACAACGTACTATTTTTACAGAAGTAAACCGAGTGTCTCAGTATCGTGTGTTTATGCACAGTTGATTCACTCATGCTTAGGTTGGCAAACATATGGGATTGGTTGCCTAGAATTCCAGGAATTGTAAGATTGTTCGTACGTTACGGTATACTTGGTCGATGATTAATTGTTAAAATTAGGAAGCTTCGATAAGATTCGGTTAGATGCGAGATATTTGAAACTTTGTATACAGGGTGTCATTTCTAGATGGCCCGGCTGAATTTCTCTTGAACCAATGACACTATATGAAGTTGAGGTTATCGACCTGCAGCAATTAATGTTACGAGTTGGGTCTTCGGGAAATGACAGATGAAATAAAAGTTTAAATTTTATGTTTTAATCGTTATTTTCGGGTTTAATTTTTTAATTTTAACTAGTCTGTGATCACAAAACAACCGGTACTTGAGTAAAGTTTTTTTGTGAAATAGTAATGTAAGCATAAGTAGTTGGACCGGTCGTTTCGTTCTTGGATTTTTTGCTGGATGCCTCATCTCTCGTTTCTCAACACCTTACTCAACATGTGTGATCTTAACCTATATGATGTATTTAAATTTATTTTTCTTGGTGATGTCCTGAGGATGGCGATATAAGTCGCCGAAACCTCGGCTGAACCCGGAAGCTGTTCCTTGTTCTTTTATTTTATCTATCATTTATAACGTTGTGGGAGCCTGTATTTATAACGTTGTGGGATTAATATGGTTATAAAAAATAAAATAAAATAAAATAATAAGTCTGTACTCGTTAAACATAAAATCTTTTATATTAATAACAAATTAATGAATCGAATATATCTTATAAATGGTTACAACTAATTTAGTAAGGAAAAGGGAATATTATGATAGAAAGTAATTAAGTGTAAAGTTATTTTTTTGGTTTCCTTTTCACTGGACAAGTTGTGTAGTATATGTAACTAACCTTGATGAACGGACACCACTCCACTAGAATTCTTCACTAGCAGTTTTTTTGTCTTGATAACGTCATACACTTTTATTTTTACTTTATTTTCTTTCTAAAGTTGCAAGCGACCGAATAACTCCAAATCCAGCGTGGCTCTGCCTTAGGCCTGCCTCCGTTTTTTCGTCTGCCTCCTCAATCGTTGGAACTCTGCCTTATTGATTGTTTATGTCGCTTTCGCGGTCTTTATGAAATGGCTTTGTCATACATTTGACCTCCCGAAGATCCAACTCGTAACATCAATGACGATATATTTAANATATAGTCAAGTCTCAAAATTTTACCTTTTTTGTGGCCCAGATCAACCCAGCTACCTCGGTTGTAGAACTGTGGCAAAGGATAGAAAATGCTTGTCAATCCATCTCCAATGACTCTATCGCTCTGAGCACCGGTTAAAAAGAGCTAATCAAATTACTGTTTTTTTCAAACTTTTTGCCATAACCTTGTGATTGATTGTGTTTTGATCAATTTAAAATCCGATTGGACCATTGTTTTCAGCGTAAAAAATTCTTTAAAATGATATGTCAGAATATAAAGGGTCCTCTTTGAAACTTTGAAGTGGAATTTTACTCCATAAGAAGGTAAACATTTGAAACTTGACTAAGAAATATGGAACAGTTTTTTTTAAATAGTTTAAATAGCGCCATTCTTTCAAAAGAAATTCATCCGGGCCATCTAAAAATGTGGTAAAACTTTTTTATAATTAGTTGAACCAATTTGTTTTATGCATTGTGAATCCTTTTTTTAGTTTAATGTTGTCAAAACAATAACAGTTTAGGTACTGAACGCAAAGGAGCTTTTTTTGGGAAATTTCATTTATTGAATATTTTTTTCTAATTAACTTCATATTAAAGACTTACTGGCCACAACAATTAAGACCATAAATTTGCCGAAACACAATCGGCAAATTAACCCATCCCCATCGCTTGACAAAAAAAAAAAAAAAATCTGTGGATCTGTGGATACCTGACACTTTCGCTATATTCGTTTATAATGGAAAATTTAATGGTTTACATTCTGGCATACAAGTGTTCATCATACTCTGCACAAAGGGAAGGATTCGGTGTTTTTCCACTCTCGCGGTTTATATTTGTGTTGATTTATGTCTTGAAACATATTTACTCAGACCACCCCACTAGGGATATAATTGATTAAAACAATTTCGGCGTAAGAGCCGACCCGACTTTCCTGTTATGATAAACCTCCTACTATTTAATGCAAAATAACATTTAGAAAGTGGGAAGGATCAGAAATGAGAATGGATCGTTTCTGTTCGTTTAGAAACTCATATCAATCTAAATGCGTAAACTAAGAACTCAAGGTTTCGACTCATTTTCAACAAATCTGCAAAATTCACGTTTTCATACAGACGATTTTTTTTCAGAAATCATTTATTTTATTCATCTCTCTCAGTTTTGTACGTTTAAACCGTCCTGCAAATGAATTTACCATTAAATTGTTCTAATTTATTTTATATAAAATGTTTCATCATCAGGTTTCACTTTAAAATAACATCAGAGATTGGTAAGAGTTAACCTAGATTGGTAGGGTGCTTAGAAAAGCCAACAAAATGTTCATGTTTTAAACAAACGGTACAAATCCAGTTGAAGGGACCGGAATACTCGGCAAGGTAATCCTTCTTGGTACGGCATTTTTCCCTTCTCAGCCCGATGAAAACAACGGGGTCATCGATTTTAACCGTTTCCTATCAACAAACAATACCGATTTGAACGGAATTAAAACTGCCTTGAGGATCGGCATGAAGCAAAGTTGAAACCAAAATTACAGAAACTTGCTGAATAACCAGGAAAAAAAGTTGAGAAAAAATGTTATAATTTTCATAATTGAAAATAGTGCTTCGGACCAAGTACTTAAAAGTCGAATCAGCAGTGTAAGTATTCGAATAAATATGAAGGCTTTAGATACTGATAAGGTTAAGATAACCAGCAGATTTAAACGCCGGCCAGCGGATTATCTATCCTAGGCATCAACTTACCACTTAGGCGGTCGCGAGGCCAGTGACGCTTCAGCCATCGAGGTGGATTACTTGAAAGGGTGCAGGATGAAAGGCTTCTGTCATGAGAGTTTGTGAGACTTAATAATTGTCTGTGAAACTTCTTGTAGATTTTTTCGCTACTTCAAGGACATATTTGGTTTTAAGGTCATTGTAAATGCTTCGATTGGACACATAGAAGAAACACTGACGATGGTTCGAAGGATTTTTTATTGTAGGGATTCCGTATATACAAATGTGTGTCAAAGCAGTTTTATAAATGTGTCACTTATTTTGTAGAGTCAGCTTGGATCGTTTGTCCAGCAATCTGAATATTCTGTTTAGCTCTTGTCTTTTTAGTTATATGTGAGGGTTCAAATAAGTCGTTTGTCAATGTATAGCCCAAGGTAGGACTACTTACCTGGTGGGAGAGGGATACTATTGCGGCAAAATGGTACAGCGGTTATGATTCGAAGGGCGAAAGTTCTGTTCACATTTTACTACGTTTATCATCTTCCACTGCTTGAATCACTGCTCATAGTTTGCAGATTTCTGGCTGAGAGGGGATGATTTTATGAGGGAACAGATGACGTTACGTCCGGATAGGTGGTTTGGATCTTTCCTGGAAGAATTAGAATGTCTGCAATATATACTGTGTGAAGGATGGGTCGTAAGACGCTTCCTTGTGGTACCCCTGTATCTGTGCGATAGCCAGCTGATAGAGAGGGGCGGTGAGGCATGAACTTAAATATTAAAAAGCGCACTTAAACCTAAAGGTTGATACATTCAGGTTCATACATAACTCAGAATTATAGTGGGGAAGTTAACATGAAAAACGTTGTAGCTCAGATGTTGAACTTCGCTGTTCTGATGCACGACTAGCTCATAATCAAAGCAAAAATGACTCTTGTTATAGGGTGCTATTAGGAAAACACATGTAATCTTCCTCGCAAGAGCAAATAAAAGCAAAAAATCCCTTAAAGTACCGGCAGGAAAAATTAATACTGAAGCAACACATTCCAGTGCTTCAAAAGAATTTCCAAATTATTAATTACAGGGAACATCAGAGATCGCAATGATCTGGTTGAACCCTGAGACATTTACGACAATTTATCAAACATTGTATCAAAATATGTCAATTTTGGCATACATTTTTACATTAAACCATAGCAACAAAAATGCAAAACCCTAAATTTTATAATAGATTATACATAAAATTTAATAATAGGAAAGGGGTTTATGAATAGGAAGAAAAGTGTTGGTCCNGTGCAAAATTTGCTTAAATCAGAGGATTATAAACAATAATAGAAATTGGATCATTTCGTAAGTTTTTTCTATAAACCTGACCTGGTTGAATCTAAAGATTAATTAATCATCAGATCAGAATGTTTATACTAGTTTTGTGTTAAGTCCTTAAATATTTAATCTTGTCAGATCAAAAGATTACAACTAATTATTCCCTTTATTTGAGGTTTTTGGTTGAGATGAAAAATTAGTCACAAACGCCGGTGGTAGCCGAAGGTCGTGGGTTCGAATCTCGTTCGTGACACTAATTTTTCAACTCAACCAAAAACCTTAGATAATTGGAATAGTTATTATGGTGAATTATGACTACTAAGCAAATATGGATTGTTAATGGAACTAAATTTTTTGAACATAAACTCGTTTTCTTTTCTCCTAACCTGTATGAATTTGATGAGTCATAAAATTTGTAGAAAAGTAAAAACATTTTGCACTCTATCAATCGTTAGATACAGTAAATTTATACACAAAAAAGTTATAGAAGAAAAAATAATATTCTTTGACCAATATTCCGGGATGCTGAAAAAAATTGTCCTTACTTTATTAATAATTCATGAAAAATTAGAATAGTTTTCCATGCGAGTGGTCGTTTCTTGGAGGGTCGTGACAATAACAGGCCTGCTCGTAGAAGCCGAAAGTGTTTCGCGGCATAGCCTACGAAGAGGAAGTGAGTTTCACCATTATTTAAGCCGGCTTTTACGACTTACGACCCGCCGTATTTCTTGTTGTGTTTAATAGAACGCTGGACGTCAAACTGCCAACTGAGCAATTAGCACCGATTCATCCCTGAAAACTTGGAGCGGTTTCTCTCGTCTTAACCGAGGGAGTGAAGTGACACGTTGACGGACGTCTTCAATCAAAACTCATCTCCAAATGCGTCAACTTTTGGGCGTAAAACCGTTCGTCATTTTGAAACATTAGCCGTGCCGATGGGTTTGGAACGAAGAAAAGGCCAAAAAAGCGAGCATAGGAGGACCAAAATGATCGAACGTTCAAATACAGGTTCGTCACCCACAGACCACAGAAGAAATCTCAACAAGTTATTAGCTAAATTGTAGTAATTTTTTGAATAGTTAAAGATCAGGGTTGAAGTTTTTTCCAAAAAATTAACGATTTTTTTTCTATTTTTTCCTTCTATTTTTTTACTTTAGTTTTAGCTAGTTAATTTTGGTAAAATGGTTACTTAACGAGGGTACTTCTCGATGTTCAATATAGAAAAAATTGGCCTACTTATTGTATTGTATATTTATCATACAAATTATAATTTTATAATAATATTGATTGAAATTTTGTACATTTGATTTTTAACATTTTTTGACGATTTTAAATGGTTGTATTAGTAAAATTGTAGTATATTTAGAATTTTCATTCTCGAGCTCTCCCCAATTATTGGAAGTTTCAATTACGTTATTAGGAGACCGAGAATCAACAGGAAACTTTGGGAGAGCAACAACGATTGTAATTAAACCGCCATTTGTTGTTGAAGTAGTTAAAAATTTGCCCTGCTCTCAAATATTAGAAAAATATTAATTTCTATTGGATTGGAATGTAGGATGATGTTAAATTAAATTTGAAGCAATAATTTCTTTTGCTTTTATAATCTCGGTGTTTCTTGTGATAGGACTTTATTGTCGATCGTAATCATAGATTAAATTCTGAATATATTCATTGACTCAGCAGACGCTAGAATCACCCACCCTGGGTGATGGCAGTGCGGGGCAGACCTCAGTCTTAGCCGTCCAGTCACCGTGGTTGGGCTCGTCGGTGTGCTGTCAACATGAAGGGCAATTCAGCACACAATGCATGCAGATCCAAGCCTATTCATACTCATGTTCATTCTTAAATACATTCACACCTATTAACTTTATATACATTCATTAAATTAGGATGGTGGAGTACTACATAATCCTCCATCACCCTTTATACATATTATACAACTAACCTAATTGATGGGGTACTCAACATTCCGCCACTCTCTCACACCTCATGTTTACGCTAATAAGTAGATTCACGCTAATAAATACATTTCTCCCAACACATGCTAGGTATACATATTATTACTATCAACTCGTTCCCTCCAAGAAACGGAACAGGGATACAAATACTCGCTGGCGGGCTGAAGCACAATTCTCAAATCGGGTGGCATTCCTGCGCCAATGAATTGCACTTTTCAATTAGGAGGGATACGTTGAGATACGATTCTATTTATGTTGGACTCATATATNTACGTATATATATATATATTATGCAGGGTGGGCGACGAAGACCCGAGGGGTTAAATGCCAATGCAGTCCACCTTCGTCTCGAATCACCCCAAAGCATGCCAAATCGCATACCGTTCTGCCGCGTAAACGCTACAATGGCGGGAGTGACCACGAAGTGGACGAACCCGCGCGATACACGGTACCCGCCACTCCTTTGTCAGTTTTTACCTCTTTAAAGGCTAACCGAAAACCAATGTACCTAAGCTACAAAACTTAGCTCGGTAAAGGTACGGCGAAACGATTTGGCTAACACGGCGAGATCTTCCCGGACAAGCCCGGGAGGGCCCAGGGCGGAGTCGGCTGGTTGCCCAGTTCACCCCTGAAATGACCAATGAACTTTAATAATGTTACTACTTTCCTTTTATTCACCTCAACAGCGTCAATATATGGCTACCGTATAATCTTTTGATCAAACGTGAGGCCGAAGAACCGCCTCTACGTACCTTACCGCAACGCCCCTCGGGCATAGATATGGATTTCGTGGGCCCTCCTCAACCTGCAAAAGTGGACGCATGGTGGTTTTCGAGGCAGAGAAAGAGAATCCGATTTCCTCGGCTCTTTTAGCAACGTTTACCGCTGACTGCATTACTCCTCCGACCTCCGCTAGATCTTCCCCGAAAGAAAAAGAGAGAAAAGATCGAGAAAAGAGTAATGATTATCCCTGAACTCTCACACGGAATCTGGCTCAAGAAAGCCTCAAGGAACCGAAATAATTTGCTTCTAAATTCAATATCCCAAGTCTCCATATATTTTATCTCACATTTTTTCTCGAGGTAATATATATTGATTAAATCTGCCCCTGCTATATTTGCCTAAAAGTAAACAGTAGTAAGTACTAAAAAGTAACAGTAGCCCCGGGTTGATAAATAAAAATTGATATCGAAAAATATTTCAAAGTAATAGAAAACATTTTATTAGGGTCATTTTTCATGGTAATTAATATACTTAATTTTAAATTGATCCCGTTTACGATAACAAAGTGGAAAACGATCCAGGCGGTCACTATCTCGACTCTATCTGATTGGAAACTCGGTATCCTTCCTGTACCATGTTAATGTTTTTTGATAATTTTGCATCTTTGAATTTAGAAAATTTGTTTATTCGTTTTCAGATTTGTGTAGCTATATCTTATTTAGATAAAATTTTATCTCTATTGTTCGTTATTTATGATTTTTTTATCTTAATTTTTTTATCATTGTGGATAGTGAGGTAAATTAATAAACAAATTGCTAAAGTTAAAGTGTAAACTTCAGGCGGGTGGTAGAGTTCTGCATTCAATAATAACTCCGTTTGTATGTTAGGCAGTGAGGAAGAAGAAAAGGCTACCCATATTAACTTCGAATGCAAATCAACCGGTCAATTCGGAGAAATAAATTAGGCACCAAAAAGACTCTGGAAAAAGAATTTTAGCGATTATATTCAATAACCAACTACCTCTTAAAAGAATGATCAAGTAAATTGAACTAAATCAAGGAATTAGGAAAAGTGCAATAAACAAAAGGCTTCAGTGCTTGGGTAATAACAAAGCCTCGCTTCCTTGTCATCATGATATGGGCAGTACATCTTAGGGGCTTGGAGAGGCCACCGGATCGTTTTTTACGACGTTGAGTGTTCCCAGGATAGGTTGGATAGTGTAGACCGACGTAGAATAAGATTTGATTGGAAGATCGGAAAGGAATGAAGTATGGCGATAAGTTGGTAATAAATCTGAACTTTTTGTACAATACAATATTAATTAAGGTTTTTAGTTGAGATGAAAAAAAGTTAATGGCACGAGCGGGATTCGAACCCACGATCTTCGTCTAGATACGCCGCTGCTCTACCACTTGAGCTATCGTGACTTTGATCCACTCGGACATCAACTTCCTATCTCAACCCCACCTTATGAGTTTTCCCTCCTTTTTGCCTTTTTTCAAATGTCGTATAATCGGAATTTTCATCTCAACTAAAACCTTAATTAATTGTAATGTATTAATTGGTCAAGCGGACCGCGAAATTAGTGAATTTAATGATTAAAATGAAGTACACTTCACTAAAGCTCTCCGTGGCCATTTCATTTGTCGTCGAGAATCCAATCCGATTACACGACATTTGAAAAATGGCAAAAAGGAGGGAAAATTCTAAAGGTGAGGTTTAGATGGGAAGTTAGTGTCCGAGTGGATCGAGGTCACGATAGCTCAGGTGGTAGAGCAGCGGCGTATCTAGCCGAAGATCGTGGATTCGAATCCCGCTCGTGCCATTAACTTTTTTTCATCTCAACTAAAAACCTTAATTAATTGTAATGTATTAATTGGTCAAGTGGACCACGAAATTAGTGAATTTTTGTACAATATTACACATTTCGGTCTTAAAAATCTTCGTAGTCGTTCCAAGTCCTTAGTTATGTTTTTTCTTTTAAGTTTTTTTTTGGGATTCGACGTCGATGTTCTGCCTAGGAATAGCATTAAGTATCTGACTTGAGTTGATGTCATTAGTGTAAATGCACCCTGTGAAATTTTCCTCGAACAGTTTAGTTTTATCTTATTTAAACCGCTTTTTGATAAGCTCAAGGTTTTCTCGATGGCTTTGATTTGTGTTAGACGAAACTGTAATATCAACCTGGTAGGCTCGGTTAATGATTTTGGGATGTATAGGTAAAACGGGAGTATAAATAATACATAAGAAAACTTAGCGATTTCTCAATAAGCAAAACGACTACCACACCAATCAAAAAAAGTCCTCCTGTGTTATTCCATTCAAAGAACCCATTATTTACAATAAAATAAAATCTGGTTTAACAAGTTGCACGGCGATTTACGCATTTCACCGTGATGATAAAAACTTTTAATTACAAGTCTAATCGCATCGATACTGGGAATTACGAGCACCCGGTCCGCTCCGCCTGCTTCCACTGAAGTTTGATCAAACTCAATTTACCATCACGCTTATTATCTTTGTGATCATTGAGATACAAAGCAAAGATTTTCTGGGAGCATAAATACTAGTTCTGTATATATTTTATTACAATAATATAAATATAAACAACGTTTGAACCTTAAAAAAAATATTTGGTCAGAGGTCGTAAGACGCTCATTTTAAAATCAAGTTAATATTAGGCAATTATTGTATTTATTATTTAAATTATGTACTGTGAAATTTTGTTGTTGTCTTATATGTTCTACTAAAGATTAAACATAATATTAAAACTTCCTCTGAACCAACAATTTGCCAAGGCGATCCTTATAATTCTTTGAGAATACGGTGCTGAGGTGTGAGTAAATTAATCGTAGGACATTGTTAACGGATAAAATATCCGAAGTACACCTCTGGCCGCCTCACAATGGCGGGGTTGGAGAAATAAAACGAAATGGACAATGTACTTCACAGGGTTTCATGTTCACAATACACGCACAGCAACAAATAATCTTTTTTGCTCCTCGTTGCTGAAACGGCCATCGTTGAGGTGGAATCTACCCGTTGTTGTGATTTTTTTCCTTATCCATTCAGTTTCCATGGGCGAAAATAATTTATTTCTGTACTTTATCATATTGATTATTTGGAGATCGTGTGATGCGGTCTGGTGTGACGTAGGTTTTAGAAAATCATTTTCTTTATCGTGCCAACGTTTCGATCTTTATTGAGATCATCTTCAGGGCTCGAAGTGTTTGTTTTCCGTGTAGATGTGTCATTCTTCTGTGTAGTGTAGAGAGTGCACTCAATAACAAAAAACACACAATAACAACGAAAACAAACACTTTAAGTATACTTTCCAAAAGGTAGATTGGGGATGAGGCCAGGAAGACAGAAACAACATTTATTTTCTTGTCGAGCTTTCGGCAGAATATATCGCCTTCATCAGGACTCTGCACTAACAAATTAACATAAGTAAATTTACAATTATACAATTTTTAAATTTTCCTTAATTACTAACTCGAAAAAAATCGTTATATTATATGAACAGGTACATGTGTGGATAACGGATAGCCGGTAGAGCCGGTAGATAATTCGTTTAAGTTTCATTCCAGCATTGTAGAACAATTGATTAACGAAGATGAAGTGTTAATATCACTAGATATGAAATCCTTGTTTACCAGTGTACCCTTAAGTCTTATTGTATATATCCTTTGTAGACGGTGGACGGAGTTAGCATCAATTACGGACATTCCTGTACATGTTTTTATTAATTTATTTGAGATGGTGACATTTGGGGGTTACTTCCAGTTTCAAGAAAGGTTTTTTGAGCAAAAAGACGGTTTGGCAATAGGAGGAATATTATCCCCCATATTGTCGGATAAAGTAATGAATGACCTCATAGATTGGGTGTTCAGTCATCTTCGTTTTAAAATTAAATATATTAAAAAATATGTGGATGACTTAATTTTAATTATACCGAGGACTTTCTTGGGGCTCGTTGTGGACCAGTTTAATGCTTACCATCCAATTTGGACTTAACGTGTGAAACGGAATGTGATGGAAAATTACCATACCTTGATGTTACTCAGGGATAATAACACTATACTTACAAAATGGTATAAAAAACAATCATCATCAGACAGGATCCTAAATTATAACTCCCTCCACTCTTTTAAATTGAAAATAAATGTAATATACAACCTAACTTTAATTCCACTATGAATGTAAAGCATTAGTTAAAGATATTGTAGTTAAAAATCAATATCCTACCTCTCTTGTAAATAAATTAATTAATGATTGAATTTTAACATATAAGAATGTAAGTAATGAAATTGTAGTACCTGTTAACAATACCGTTAAATTATACAGAGGTATTACATATGTGAAGGGCATTACCAACAAGCTCTCTGCCATGTTCAGAAATAGAACTGCAAACTGTGATATACCGACTGTGATAGCCTTAAAATATAAGAACAAATTAGGAAATATAATTTTTTCAAAATTGAAATCAAAAGTGCCAACACAACTGTGTAGCAATGTTGTGTATAACTTGTGTTGTAACGAATGTAGTGCTGTGTATTATGGTCAAACTAAACAATTATTGAAAAATGATGTAGACAACACGCCTACGACGTTAGAGATGTAAATAAGCAAGGACTGCGCTTTCCCAACACAGTCAAAAATATAACCACACGTTTGATTTTAACAATGTTTCTGTTATGGATAAAGAAAAATTTTAGGTAGAAGATTGATTAAAGAGATGCTATACATTCATAAAGATGGTAATTCGTGTAACCTTAGAACAGATATATCAAACCTAAGTGTAATTTATAGTTCTATCCTTAACCAATAGCTTTAATAGTATAATATCTACCTGAATGTTTATATGTGATAATTAATTTATTTTAGAATTGTTTCAAATTNTGTTTTCTTTGTTATTGTGTGTTTTTTGTTATTGAGTGCACTCTCTACACTACACAGAAGAATGACACATCTACACGGAAAACAAACACTTCGAGCCCTGAAGATGATCTCAATAAAGATCGAAACGTTGGCACGATAAAGAAAATGATTTTCTAAAACCTACGTCACACCAGACCGCATCACACGATCTCCAAATAATCAATATGATAAAGTACAGTAATAAATTATTTTCGCTCAACTGAGAAGGCTGATCAATCACCAAAGAAAATATTAAACACTTTAAGCTCTGAAGATGATCTCAATAAAGATCGAAACATTGCCACGAAAGAAAATGTTTTTCTAAAACCTACGTCACACAAGACCTTATCTCACGATCTCCAAATTAACTAACGGTCACTAAACGCCAAATTTATCATATTGTTGTACTTATATTGGTGCATTCAAATGACTTTTACCTTGAAAAATGTTTACTTGTTTTCCTGTTACCTCTCTATAATATCACTGTTGGTGTATTCGGGCAGGTCTCATTCTTCGGATTCAATCTCGCAACAATCAACTGGAACCTTACTATACTGGGAAGGTTAGATCTAAACTTATTACTTGGGCTTCTATGTAGCCAAATGTGAGAGCAAATTTAATTGAATTTACGAATAAACTTTTTAACATATATCTCGCATTTTAATACTAGTCCCATTTGAACTTACGCGCTTGAATTCTGCGATACTAAAAAGCTTTATAAATAGCATAACTGTTTAGAAATACGACGTAAACAAGTCTAATATAAGAAAAATGGATAACCAGCAGATTGGTCGTTTGCGGTTTTATATTTTCGTTGGGTAGGCTGAAAAAAGGAATTTCAAAATCTTCTCATATTCAATGGCCACTCAAAACCACAATGATCGTTAATTGCAAGGAAACGGGTTTGACCTTCCAAAAGCCTAAAAAAGTAAACAGTAGTAAATATATGCTACTGAGAAGGCCTGACAAGTTAAGGTTTCTACTTCCAGTCAAAAAAAGCTCAATCCAGCAATTGAGCTATGGTGTTTATTAAAAAACTAGATAGTGAGCCATAAACTTTACTACAATAACAATCCTATTCATAAAGCTTTTGAAAAATCTAATCTACAGGTCATTATTGCATAGACTTCAAGAAGAAATTTCCCAACTTAATTACGATATTGTTTCTTCTTCTAACAATTATTTTAAAACTTCAAAGAAACTGTCATCAAAATGACAAGATCCAGTATAATAAAGGTCTCATTCTTCGGATTCAATCTCGGCAACAATCAACTGGAACCTTACTAGACTGAGAACATTAGGTCTAAACTTATTACTTGACTTGGGCTTCTATGCAGACAACTGTGAGAAAAAATTAAACTGACTTTACGAATAAACTTTTTAGCTTATAACTTAGCAATTTAACATTCGACCAATTTGGACTTACGAACTGGAACTCTGGGATAGTAAGGAGCAAGGTAATTTACATATAATCCAAGCATTTCAGTCTAATGTCCTTTGGATCATTATTATTCCTGCCTGTATGTCATATCAAATAAGACTACTGAAATATCTCAGTATTGTTTCTGTAAAAGAACTAGTTCAATCCCGATTCCAAAAGTTTTCCGCAAACTTCACTCTAATCCATTGGCTTTCTCCCCCTAAGTCCTTCACTAAGGTGTCAGTGACTAAGAGATTCCTATAAATAGCATAACTTGTTACAAGTGAACACGAGAGAAAAAAAAATTTTTTTTGCACTGGGGTGGCCAGACTCGGGCAGAGGCGAGTGTGCCCTCGGCACGATTGAGCGAGGTCTGGAAGAGGCCGTAGACGCGCGGGCGGCATTTGGAAGATGAAGGAAGCCCGGCCAGGGCTCAGCGGGGACGCTGGCGAGGAGTGGGGCCGACGGGAGTGAACAAGGAGGCCTCGAGCTGAGACTGGTCGGTGTGGACGAGCGAGGCGAAAAACTAAAACGTGACAGTGTATTATTTTATTATTTTTGGGACTTTTCTCATCGTCGTGGAGTGGAGGGTTCGCGTGTGCGAGGGGAGAACCGTTCTGGAACGACGAGAAAAAGGACGTAAGGACGAGGTTCGAGCTTTAAGTTATAAGATTGGTTTCTGGACATTTTTTGTTTGTTTTAATTCTGAAGAGACTTGTTTTATTTCTTTTTGTTTTTCTTGTTTTACATCTTATTCTTAATACAGAGGACATTAATATTTTCTTTTCTTGTTGTTTTTTTATTTATTTAATTATTTTTTTAAATATTTTTTTTGTTTTGTTTTTTCACCCCGAGGGTTTCACTGTTTTCCTAAAGGAAGAAAATAAAATAAAAACAGTGTGGCGCTCGATTATTCCCCTTTTGGAGACGAAGCGGCCACGGAAAAAAAATAATCTCCACTGAGCCCCAGGTACCCGGCGACCGGGTGAATTGCCAACGGACCGGCGAGGAACCGTAAGAAACTGTTTAGAAAGACGACGTAAACAAGTCTAATGTAAGCAAATGGAAAACCTGCAGATTTGTCGTTTGGGGTTTTCTATCCTCGTTAATTTGGCATGCTGAAAAAATGAATTTCAAAATCTTCTCATATTCAATGATCACTCCAAACCTCAATGGTCCTTAATCGTAACGAACCGTGTTTTACCTTCCAACCAAGACTAGGTAAATAAAAATTATCGGAAACGAACAAGCTACAGGCTACAGGCTTAACTGCACATCGCTGACTGAAAAGGCACTTGAAACTATTGGGAATGGCAAAATACAGCCTGAGCAGTTTAAAAAGTAAACAGTAGTAAATGTATGCTACTGTGAAGGCCTGACAAGGAAAAGTTTCTACTTACATTAAAAAAAAGCTCAATCCAGCAACTGAGCTATTGAGGTTATTAAAAAGATAGATAGTGAGCCATAATCTATACTACAATACCAATCCTATCCAGCTCTTGAAGCTCTTGAAAAACCTAACCTACAAGTCATTACCGCATAGACTTCATGAAAAAATTTCCCAACTTAATTACGAAATTGTTTCTTCTTCTAACAATTATTTTAAAACTTTAAAGAAACTATCATCAAAATGACAAGATGCAGTGTAATATAAGTTGTAATAATTATTATTATTGCTTCAGTTGTGATTTTACAAGGATCTTTGACATGATTGATAAAATTGGTCATGTAGAACTCCACTGTATGCTTTGATATTCTGTAGTTATTAAAAAATGATAACGCGTGTTGAAGAGCTTTGGTTTGCGCCATCAAACGTATTCATTTTGGTCTGCGACCAGTTGGTTAAAAACTATAAAGGGTGATGACATTTACAGGTGTCCCGCTATTGGAAAATTTCCCTAAGGATTTAAAATATCGATCGCCCACGCTATTGGCGGCCGGCAATTACATTATTGAGAAGGGGTTTTCCTACAGTCAAGAGAGAACGAGTGGGATGAT
Source organism: Cimex lectularius (assembly GCF_000648675.2). Classification (NCBI taxonomy): domain Eukaryota; kingdom Metazoa; phylum Arthropoda; class Insecta; order Hemiptera; family Cimicidae; genus Cimex; species Cimex lectularius. The sequence continues at coordinate 173,246 of NW_019392818.1, read as the reverse complement.
AATTCACGTAAAGACCAAATAAAAGAAAGAATTAACACGAACGCTCTGGCAAAAACACGCTGGAGTTATGACAGGAATCTGTCTAAAACCCTTGGCGCATATCATTTATCAATTTATGCCTAATCAATAGGTCCATTAGATCTAATGATGTTCAAACCTGCGGTAACCTCTTGGGTAATTTTGTAGTTTAGCGCACGATGCGAATTACTTCCCGAATCAGAAAGAAACAACCGAAATTGAACTTTCAGAAGAATAATTCTGTGGCTTTTTTAAATTAGATCATAACTTTTTATTAGGTTTCGTAGTCCGCTTGACCAAATAAATTCTTTTCAGTTAATTAAAGTTTTGGTAGAGATAAAAAAAGTCAATGTCACAAGCGGGATTCGAACCCACGTCCTTCGGCTAAATAAGCTTCTGCTCTACCACTTGAATGACTTCGACCCACTCGGACACTAACTTCCCATCTCAATCCACCTTTTGAAAATGGCTAAAAGGAGGGAAAATTTAAAAGGTGGGGTTGAGATGGGAAGTTGACCGAGGGGGTCGAAGTCACGATAGCTCAAGCGGTAGAGCAGCGGTGTATTTAGCCGAAGGTCGTGAGTTCGAATCCCGCTTGTGACACTGAATTTTTTAACTCAACCAAAACCTTAATTAATTAGATCATAGCGTTTTATCTTTACAACGGTCGACTGCTGATGCACACGGAAAAGCCAATAGCACCTACCATTTAATTTGGACATTACCAACCCTTTTGGTATGCTTTTTCGCCGCGTTTTGCCATATTCAATACCGAATCTGGTGACATACTTTTTTGATGCCATGCTACTCATTGATTATTTCCCAGAAACAGGCAACAAATGTCTAAATTAAGTTTGGTCAGAAAACCGAGTAAATCACCAACTGCTCGAACCAGCTACTCGTCAAGCAGTCTCCTCAGCTCCATAAGTAAACTCTTAAAAAATAAAATAAAAATTGTATGTTCATATAGTAACCAAACATATACTCAATTCAGCTTTCGACCAGGCTTTTATACAATTTCGCTTTTCGCCTAAGTATTGGGTGAGGTTACGACATGGTTCAATGCTAAAAAACGTACTTAAAAAACCACATAATATTGGAACCAAAGGGAGTCTACAGGTTGGTTGATTATAAATTTCCTAAGCTACGTCCTTCTGTTTCAAAATTGTCCCTGGGGTGCCTCAATGGTCTATTCTAGAGCCAAGAGTTTTTTTCAATTTCTCTCTCTCTCTCTTTCTCCACTAAATAATGTACACTGTAATTTGCCTTTTACGAGAACGGCATAGAAAGATATTGTTCCGTCTGGAGATCAAGCGCTGTAGCTTACAATTTAAAGTCGGCCATGAAAAGAATGATCGGTAAGCAGAAATACCACCAGGCAGCGACCCTTTCTTGTCTAACAACTAATAGATTTTGTGCGAGAGACTGGACCAAAAACTTTATTGCACAGGTCTAAACCTAAAGAAAAGCCAAATAAAAAGTCATTAGATTCACTAGTTCGTGGTCCGCTTGACCAATTAATTAAGGCTTTTAGTTGAGATAAAAGGTGGGGTTGAGATGGGAAGTTGGTGTCCGAGTGGATCGAGGTCACGATAGCTCAAGTTGTAGAGCAGCGGCAGATTTAGCCGAAGGTCGTGGGTTCGAATCCCGCTCGTGACGCTGACATTTTTTATCTCAACTAAAAACCTTAATTAATTGTAATATATTAAGTGGTCGAGCGAACCACGAGAAATACTGAATTTAATGAATTAAAATGAAGTATACTTCACTAAAGTTATCCGTGGCCATTTCATTTGTCGCCGAGAATCAAATAGATTACACGACATTTGAAAAATGGCAAAAAGGAGGGAAAATTCAAAAGGTGGGGTTGAGGTGGTGTTGAGATCGTGGGTTCGAATCCCGCTCATGACACTGACTTTTCTATCTCAAATAAAAACCTTTTTTCTTCGACAAAATGGAGACTCATCTAGGAGAAAAATTAATAAACACGCCATCAACAAAGCAATAGTGAGGCCAATGCTGCTGTAAACTTGTTTTACTTGGAGCTACATTTGGACAAACATTAAGAAGCGTCAAGTAAGCCAAAATAAATATTTTTGAGGTTAGTAACTTCATCAATCATGCAACATACAGCGGCTATACCATAGATTAGATCATAATAGAAAAGACGCAAATTGTTTTCACTAAAATTATATTGAAACGACAACACACTTAGATGCTGGAAGCACAAACGAATCAAAACTATATTAAGGTACCTCAAAACTTTCCCGTTTCACATTTAGCCCACCTAATGTGGTGTTTAGTGGCCGTTAATTAATGATTATTTGCAGATCGTGAGATTCGATCTGGTGTGTAGGTTTTAGAAAAACATTTTCTTTATCGTGCCAACGTTTCGATCTTGGGGCACTCTCAACACGATACAGAAGAATGCCATCGACACAGAAAACAAACACTTTCAGCCCTGAAGATGGTCTCAATAAAGATCGAAACGTTGGCACGATAAAGAAATGTTTTTCTAAAACCTACGTCACACCACACCACATCTCACGATCTCTAAATAACCACCTAATAATTATTTATATTTATTTGTCGCGTGGAATGATTTTTCGTATTTGTCCCTAAACGATCTACACTGAATAGGCCAAAAGTCGAAATGCGTCTGACAGTCCTACAAAGCGTGGTTAGTCACACTGAAATAATTAAGAACCAAATCACATTTTCTAAATCATGTACTTACTCTAAAAATGCGTAATCAAAATCGGTCTTTAACGTTCATAGAAAAGTGCACTAAAAATGTGATTTTCAGGTGAGGAAAAAACAAAAACAACTGAAAAAGTTTTAAATCGCGCTGAAAAGACGTCGGTTTTAATATAATTTTGTTCTTTATCCGATAGTTTAGTTTCAAGCAACTATCGATTATCACGGTAGAACCTGCTAGAAGTTTTTGAGATTATTTTTGTCGCGTTTACATGAAATTCATTGAAACGTCGGTTAATTTTACCATTATCGGGTCTTCTCTAGGTAAATTCTGTTCTTCAGCACTAAAAAACTGAAAATAATTAAGACAGAAATTTTTATACAAGGGGCAAAATGAAGCACCACCACAACTAGTTGAATGATATGTACAAGTAATTAAGGTTTTTAGTTGAGATAAAAAAGTCAGTGTCACGAGCGGGATTCGAACCTACGATCTTCGGCTAGATACGCCGCTGCTCTCCCACTTGAGCTATTATCTCAACTAAAAACTTTAATTAATTGAAAGATATTAACTGGTCAAGCGGACAACGAGAACTAGTGAATTTAATAAGTTAAAATGAAGTATACCTTCACTAAAGCTCTCCGAAGCCATTTCATTTGTCGCCGAGAATCCTATCCGATTACACGACATATTCATAAACGTGGTACTTCATATAGTGCCGGAGAAATCCAAAATGCGGACCGCCTATCTCATAAATAAACAAATTATGTATAAAAATCTCTCGGTCATTCATCACCATCATGTATATAAAATACTGTAAACTCGAAATTCCATAGTTGCAATTTCTTCGATTCCAACTACATCATGATTTATATTATTGAGTTAGGATTTTCAGCATTACTCTGCTATTTGTTATTTTTTTCCGAGCGGGTATCGAAGTTCTGTGCTGAAATGGACTTTAAAACTTTGGAACATGGTAGCCAGCGCCGTGGGAGTTCGATTTATGGATGGTTGTAACGTGAAAATTATGAATGTCGAAACAGCCGGGCAAGACTTTCTTTGAACTACCTTGAGTTTTAGTCAAGAGAGAGAGAAATGATTTATAATGGTTTTGCTGTATAATTGTAAAACATTTGCCCCCGCGAAAGCAAACAAACGAGGAAAAGCACACATGAAAATTAGGTTTCAGTTGAATGAAGGCGAAACAACAAAGCAGTTTACATTTGTTAAACTAGGTTCTAATATTTCACTTCTTTAAATATGAAAACCATATATCCATAAAAGGAAAAAAATTGCACGCAAACAAATACTAATGAAATATGCATACTTCGGTGTAATAGAAAAAAAATTCGCATAGGAGACCTAGTTGGAAATCTGAAAAGATAGTTACATCGCATAGAAAAAATAACAGAAATAAATCAGATCACTAAGGTAATAACAAAATATTAGTAAGGAAAAAACAAATAGACGAAGTATCCAGTGTATAGGTTACTTAAAAAGTTCTAGTTTAGTTGGAGTTAAGTTTCAAAATTTAAAGTAGTATTATAATTTTTCATTTAATAAGGATAAAGGAGTTGCTTATAAAAAAATTAAGCTTTATAAACCTGTTCATGTTTTTTCATAATTTCGATAGGGATAAATAGAAAACGATAGTTCTTTAAGCCCCTAGGACCATTACGAAATTTTTTCATATGTTTGCCATGAATCTTATACAAAAATTTACTCAAAGAAATGACAGTTGATGTCGAAAACCAACTAATTGTGGCACTAAAGGTATTACTTGCAAATTGAATGTAAAAGAAATATTTTTTGCCCATCGAATTGAAAGATTTGGGTTTGATTTATTTGCTTTTTGTCATCATTAACACTGTAAAAATAAAATAATTAATTTATATATTACACCTTAGCTAATTTATGAAATGTTTATAAAGCAGGCCGGTGTTAAAATGACAAAGAGAAAATTCTGGTCTTATTTTTGAAATTAGCTCCACGGTTTATGGTTTTTCACAAAGTTTAATTAACGATAATGAGCCTTTATTCTTCGACAAAGATAACTTAAATTTGTAGTTAATAAAGACAAATCGATTTTTGTTTAAAATACAAACAAAACGGCCTAGGTTACAACCATACATCAATGATGATGTTCAACTATACGTTATCACGTTTCCTAATTTGAATACGAAATAAACCGTAACAATTATAAAAAACTTAATAAACTAATGTAGAAAATTAAAAAAAGGACAAGTTGAATAGACAAAGTTGTAAAAAAAGCTTACCTGCAAGCGTAAGGAGAGCTAGCATTAGGTTGAAAAACCTCCAGGCCATACTACCGGTCCCACATAGTCTTCTAATCCTGCAACGGTTGACGAAACATTAATCATATGGTTAGGGATGATGAGCAAGAGTGAAAAATATTGATTTTGAAAAAGTTCTTACGACAATTGCAATTACGCTTATTGGACGAGTAATTTTATTTTTGATGGAATTTATTGATACGTTGGAATTTTCTTGATTGGAATTTTTCCTCCAGAGATACGAACCATTTATCAGAACCGTTACCGACCTCTGACCCCTCAGTAGTCAGAATCCGGGAATCCATTATCGGACGAATAAAAATAAATAAAATCGTATAACTTCATTCGAGTACCCCATGACAAATTAGTGGAGGCTTGAGTTTGATAAATTTGTGGGGTTGCGATCCGGGAGAGTGGTACCAGCTGTGTTAGTGAAGCTAGTTTATGCTGGGAGCATGGTTGATGGAAAGGAGATTACTAAACTCGATTTAGATGATGGCGATAATCGATTCAAGGATTTTTCAAGGTAGTCGAAAATCCTTCGGACTTTAAGTGGTTATTCCAAGTAGCGGCAGCAGCATCAAGGACGTGGAATTTTCGACTATAATGAAGTAACACCTTCTTGGATGTGGCAAAAGTCTTAAGTCAGATTTGGTCGGTGCTGTAAAGGTCCATTTCACATTGTACCACTCTTTGGATTAAAAAAAGCCTTCCTATATGAGTGTTGCTGGAAAGAGGTTCTAGTCTGCAGAAGCATGGTCAGGTCTATATGGCTTGTGTGGCAGAGATCCGCATCCCAAGCAATACCACTTTTTGGATTTTTGTACAAAAAGGTCTTCTACTCAGTTTGCATTACTTGAAGTGAGTGTTGCTTGGAACTGATAGAAGTCTGATTTTAAGGTAATATGGTCCGTGCTGAAGAAGTCCAATTCATAAACTGTACCGTTTTTTGGATTTGTATTGTTAAACAAACATTTTTTTATTACTTTTTACGAGTTAGCAATGTCTGAAAACTACTTCCTGTAATGAAGTGGGTGTTGTTTGGAAGGTGTAGCAGTCTGAAGAAACGTGTTCGTGGTTGACGCTGTATAGGCCCAACGATCAATCCCGAGCAGTACAACTTCATGGATTATTTTGACAAAGTCTTTTAATCAGTATCACATATTTGAAAAGTATAAAACAATTTCCTAAGAAGTAGTGTTGCCCGGAAGTGTATCAAAGTCTGAAGTCATGTCCAAATGGATGGTGTTGCAGAGGTCCAAATCACAAGCTGTACCTCTTATGGATTTTTATCGTTAAAAAAGTCTTCTACTCAGTTAACACGAATTTAAAGAATGTGGAACAATTTCCTATGATGAAGTGAGTGTTGTTCGGAAGTGAAACGCTTTGGCGCTCAAAAGGTCCAATTTGCAAGCTGTACCACTTATGGATTTTTATTGTTAAAAGTCTTCTATGTTTACAGGTATTTAAAGAATTTGAAACAATTTTCTATAATGAAGTGCGTTTTATGGGAAGAGATAGCAATGGGAAGAACCAAGATAAACACTATGATTGGTGCTGTAGACGGCGAATTCCCAACCAGTTTGATTTTTCTTTCAAAAACGTCTTCTACTCAGGTTTCACGTGTTTAAAGAATATAAAACAATTTCCAGTAATGATGTGGGTATTATTTGGAGGAGGTAGCAGTTATATTTATAGTTATATTTATCGTTTGACAAATATTTCGGTTTTGTTGTGTCAATAAAGTAAATTTCATCTTTCCTAAAGTTTAGATTAACCCATTTATGTATTAGTGGTCAATTGACCAAGTAACGTCTTTCAATTAATTATTCTTTTTATGTAAGGTCTTGGTTGAGATAAAACTTGTCCGAGCGGATCGAAATCACAATAGCTCAAGTGGTAGAGCAGCGGCGTATCTAGCCGAAAGTCGTGGGTTCGAGTCCCGCTCGTGACACTGACTTTTTATCTCAACCAAGACCTTACATAAAAAGAATAACTAATTAAAGGAGTAACTTGGACAATTGACCACTAATACATAAATGGATTAATATTTAATAAATAAAAGAAGTATCACTTGACTAACAGCTCTCCGTGGCCATTTTCATAAGTCGTTGAGAATCGAATCCTGATTACTCGACATTTAGAAATGGCAAAAGGAGGGAAAATTCGAACGGTTGTAGGTTGCGGTTGGTGTCCGAGAGGATCGAAGTCACGATAGCTCAAGTGGTAGAACAGCGGCGTATTTAGCCGAAGGTCGTGAGTTCGAATCCCACCCGTGGCACTGACGTTTAATTAACCTTTATTTAGTTTCAAATTGAATTGATACTAAATTATAATTGATTTATATTTTATTAAACATGAAGTCCCAGTAGAAGTAATCTAACACGTCATTCATTCGTTTTTCCAGTTATCTCAATCAACTTCTTTGATCTGCTATCATCTTGTGATTAAATGTTAGTGTAATTTAATTTTTACAAAACAAAAATCCAATGCAATTCAGTTTTTCTATATTTCTTAAATATCCTCCATCCTATTACTTTTTCAAAACGGATAAATTCTAAAGGACTTGATTTTCGTTTAAAGGTCCAATTGGCCTTGCCTGTTAAATGCAAGGGAAGCCCTCGTCGACAAACTGTGTTAGCATTATTTCAGGCCTCTTTGTCGTAAACAGCCCCTTTGGTTACAGTCAAATTAGCCGGCTTACTAACTAGAAGTACCGGTCGCATAACTAATCGTATTACTGGGCCAACTGTCCAAGCTCTTACCGTCCGGATTTCATCACCAAGCCGGATCGACTTGTACAATAATTTGCAAGTATCCCAATACATAATTAACTTAGGAATGATTAGTATGCGTTTGTATGTATTTTGTACATCTTGTACTTTCACTGTGGACTAAAAGATCCGTCGTAACTGTAATTTGGTCCTAATCTGATCGGTTTTGTCTGTTAAGCGGTTCGGCTTTTCACAATCTTCAGTGATGGGTGATTGTAAATTCCACCGATTCCAGAGAACGTAATTCCACCGTTCACCTTGCAGGTAGATGAAGGGTTGGATCGAAATTCTACTGCTTTTTAATATCATGTATTACAAAGTAGGTACACATGTTTTTACGAAACATTTGTCGAAAAGAAAATTCGCTAGGTATGCAGTATCATTTTGTACGGCGGTAGGGCCAAGAAACTCGTGTGACATTATCAAGAGGATTAATTAAAGTTTTTAGTTGAGATAAAAAAGTCAGTGTCACGAGCGGGATTCGAACCCACGGCCTTCGGCTAGATAGGCCGCTACTCTACCGCTTGAGCTATCGTGACTTCGATCCACTCGGGCACTAACTTCCCAACATTAAATTAAAACCTTAATTAATTGAAAGATATTAATTGGTCAAGCAGACCACGAAAACTGGTGAATTTAATAAGTTAAAATGAAGTATACTTCACTAAAGCTCTCAAGAATCAAATAGATTACACGACATTTGAAAAATGGCAAAAAAGAGGGAAAATTCAAAAGGTGGGGTTGAGATGGGAAGCTAAGGTCCGAGTGGATCGAAGTCACGATAGCTGAAGTGGTAGAGTAGCGGCGTATCTAGCCGAAGATCGTGGGTTCGAATCCCGCTCGTGCCATTGACTTTTTTATCTCAACTAAAAACCTTAATTAATTGTAATTGAAAAAATATATTTAATAATATTTGCTTCGCCTCCAAAGCACAACCATACCCCGCAAGAGTCTTGTGAAGAAATGGTCCTGCGACCTCCTTTCATCAAATTACATGTTGTATCAGAAATTGTAGATGGTAAAAAAATATATTTTTAATGATTATTTGGAGATCGTGAGATACGGTCTGGTGTGACGTAGGTTTTAGAAAAAGCTCAAGTGATAGAGAAGCGGCGTATCAAGCCGAAGGTCGTGGGTTCGAATCCCTCTCGTGACACTGACTTTTTTATCTCAACTAAAAACCTCAATTAATTGAAAAACATCAATTGGTCAAGCAGACCTCGAAAACTAGTGAATTATCAAGAGGGGTGATTTGCCCGGTTTTGAACATCAAAACTTGTTCTTGTAAAAATTCGTGCCTCATACTTGCTGTGGAATTCTAGAACTTTGGAGTATTTCCTCTAGTGTTCTATTGGATGTACTTTATTCTTTGAATATCCAACGGCCCCGCAACAAACATATGGATATAAGGATGATACGAAGAGAAATATTTAGCATGATGGAAATGGAAGGCTTCGCATGTGTTGGTCGTTAAATTAAGGCCTGCGCTACATCAATGCCCAAATGGATGGAGGAAAAGTTGCTTCATTGTCGACGTAAACGTCCGTCAAGTAGTCAGCAAATGCGGTAAGTCTGCTGTCACTGGGCATGACATTAATTCTTCAACGAAGAAATCAAACTTCTACGGGATTAAAAAAAAATCATTCCAAATGTTAATTCTAACCACCTCCCACGGTACCGGTCGAATATCCCGTTAGGCGGATTAGACAATTTAATTGTTATATGTAAACAATGTTTGTAAATCCCAGGCCCTGAAGATGATCTCAATAAACATCGAAACGTTGGCTCGATAAAGAAAATGTTTTTCTGAAACCTACATCACACCAGGCCGCATCTCACGATATCTGAATAACTATTTATAAACTCATTACCATCTCACTAGAAAGAACATTAACATTTCTTTAAAATACCAAGTGACACGCTCAACAAAAATCCGAAAATTCTTTTTCCACGAATTTTAAGTTTTCTTATGAAAAATTTCCTGCTGCATCGATTGGCACCAGAATTAAGCTACAAGGATTCATAACATGACACTGCGGACTAAATCGACATTTGAAGAAGATTGGTAGTCCAACATGGCACGTGCAAATTCAGGAAGGAAGCAGAGAGCAAAGAACACGCTTACTAACAAACTGTGGAGTTATATTTGTCAGGAGGAGAATGTACAACATAACCGTAGAAGAAATTCAACCAATGAAACCTACTAATCAAATCTTGATGAACTAGGACTCACCGGTGTGCTATAAACACAGTACAGGGGATTCAATTGCTCTCAAAGGGCGCAATATATCACACAACACGAACATTACATCTTACATCTTGTTGGAAACCACCCTGCTGAGTCAATTGGCTCAAGAATTAAGCTACTGATCGTGCCCGGCACTCTGAAAAGCCCAAACGGGCTGAAACTCAGTTCTGCCCGAACCCTCGACGTACTCCTGTAGATAGAGTTGGCGGCTACATAACCCCCGAACCATGGGGCTCCTCTAGCTGAGACACAGACGGCAAAGAAGAATCTCACAATATTAATACGATTGTATTGAAAAAACGTTACTATTGGGTTGTCCGGAAAATAATGCAGGATTTTGGTATTAAACAAAAAAAAAGAAACTAGTTACTTTAAAGCAATGTTCTTTAATCAAAATAATTTCCCATACTCTCAATACATTTCTCCCAACGTGTTGGTAACTTATTAATTCCGTCTGAGTAGAATTCAGAATTTTTAGAATTGATAAAGTCAATAAATGCATTTTCCAGTTCCGTTTGATTTTTGAATATTATGTGTTGTAAGTAGTGGTCCAGGTGTCTAAAAAAATGGTAGTCAGTAGGCGAGAGGTCCGGAGAGTAGGGTGGGTGAGGCAAAGTTTCATAGCCAAGCTCCAATAATTTTTGTGACGTTACACGTGACACATGTGGTCGAGCGTTGTCATGCAACAAAATGGGCCCTTTCCGATTGACCAAAGAGGGCTTCATTACTGCCAATTTCTGATGCATGGTATTAATTTGGTTACAGTATGATTCAGCATTGATGGTTTCGCCAGGATTTAAGAAGCTGTAGTGTATTAAACCAAATGAAGCCCACCATACCGTAACCATTACCTTTTTTTGATGAGTTGGGGGCTTTGGAAAATGTATTGGAGCTTCTCCTTTGTCGAGCCACTGTCCAGAACGTCTAGTGTTATCGTAGAGAATCCACTTTTCGTCACATGTAACAATTCTGGCCAGAAATGGGTCATTTTTGTTTCGACAAAGAAGTGATGCACAAACATCAAAGCGCTGATTTTTTTGGCGATCGTTTAATGAGTGTGGAACCCAATTTTCGAGTTTTTTCACTTTTCCAATCGCCTTGAGGTGGTCAGCGACGGTCGTTTTACTGACTTTGAGTTGCTCTGCAAGTTCTCGAACAGTTGTTTTGGGGTTTTCTTCCACCACTGATCGCAGAACATCATCATTAAGAGAGGAAGGCCTTCCACGACCTTCTTCATCTTCAAGGCTGAAATCTCCCTCCCGAAATTTTTTAAACCACCTTTGCACAGTGCACTCATTAACACAACCCTCGCCCCAGACTTGGTTAATGTTTCTAGCCGTTTGGGCTCCGCTTCGGCCGAGTTTAAACTCGTAAAAGAAAATCGTACGAAATTCTCGCTTTGACATTATAAGGATGACTGAATTATTTCCAAGTAGCGGAATGCTACAGAGGTAAACAAACAATATCATTTGGAAGAGGATTAATAAGTGTTGACATTCATACAAATGAGTTCCTGTAAACGTAAACAGAATATTTTATATAGATTTTTTTTAATGAAAACTTAAAATCCTGCATTATTTTCCGGACAACCCAATATAAAGTATTCACTTATTGAAGGCGGGAAAAATCACACGTCTGTCTTATCATATCCTCTCGGCTAGTAGATCCCGCGGTCTTGGGTTCGATCCGCACCGTCACATTAGACTTTTTTTCTGACGCCTTAGTGGACCGGTGGCCCGCAATTGAAAGAAATTAACACAGCACTCATCAACGGAAGGGGCGGAATCAGATCTCAGCGACCCTGAATTTGGTCCCAACCCCTTCAAAAATGACTTTCTTCGATGCAAGAACACAGGCATGCCGGGGGCTAAAATTCACACGCGTGTTGCGTGCCCCCAAAAATGGAGCCAGGAATAAAGTACAAAGTACTATTCTAAGTATACAATAAACTGTACTGAAAAAAACCCTACATATTTTATACATTGCACATTATTAAAACTACAGGCTTATAGGAATAGCCTAATTCGCAGAATTTTACAAGATGACCAGCTTTCAGAATTTGAGATCAAGTTGAACTGAGAAGAGCATGTTACAGATTTGTCCACCTTTCTTAACCCACTCTTTTCTAATGAAATGGAATTGAACAGAGTTGGTGATGAACAGCGACCTTCATGCCTGAAATGGCTCCGACAACCTGCCGTGTTACCAACTTTAATTTGAAGCAAATTTTGGTGATGCAAGAGCTATACTTTTTTTTCTATAAATGAATATTTTAATTCTCTTCTGGATTTTAATCACATTCTGTGAACGTTGTTTGATTTTTCAAGTTCGTAAAGTCTTGTTCTCTGTTCTGTCAGATCTTTTTTGCTTTACTTGGATAAATACATTTTACTCTGTATATAGTAATGTGATGAACACTTTCTGCTTCACTTTTTTGTCTGACAACTCTGACTTTTAACTTATTATATTCATTATACAAATGACTCTCTAACTCTGGAATTTCTTAATATCTTCTTTTATAAAATTGAAATGAGTTACGAAGTCGTTTGGGGTTGAATTATTTTCCTAAACATTCCTGTAGATATCTAATGATCTTTTCTCCGCTGTATTTAATTAATTCTATACCTTTGGGATCAGCTACTTTTTTATTGCTTTGAAAAGTAAATATGAATAAAAAGGTTATTAGATTGTTCTGATTTTGACCTGCCGTTTATCCCAAGAATCACCGAAATTGTCGGGAGTGTAAATTTTTAAAAAAACATGGGGAAGGTTCATTAGTTTCAGTTTAATTTCATTAATGCAAAAGCCCACGTATTTTCTATAACGTTATGAGTGTTGATTCAGATTGTTATCAAAGGTTTCCGTGAAATCCGAGCAGTTGGTGAATAACAATGGGGGTTCGTCCATGTGGAATAATGAGATTGATCCGGTTCAGAGCATCGAGCAGGACGACGGCGAGTTCTGTTATAAACTATTATTATATACGATATCTGGAAATAAGCGTGTTATCATACGTATAAAATCTTTAATTTATTAATTTCAATTGAACAATATTCATAGACTGGGGTTCAATAAATGTATACATTCTTTATTCAAATGAGCTCTAGGAATAGAAATTTTGTCCCAGCCATTATACTGTATTAAACATTAAACATTATTAGCCGTTATAAACTAGAGATGAGAAAGAGCTAATGTGAAATATTTCCGCTGCAAATGATACTCAGAAGAAGGAAGTTATATATATTTAAAATAATAGTTTTAGATGTAGTAAATTTTTATGGTAACTCACTGAAGTTCTATTTCGTTAATTGTGCAATGGAGGGCTTCCGTTGAGTCTGTTTTTTTTTTCTAAAGAGATTCAGCAGAATGTTTTTTATTTATTGTATGCGCTAGGAGGTCGCACGCTGGAAATTTAGTGTATTGTATTTATTTAAAGTTTGAGGTAACGTGTGTGTGGTAATTAGTGACGTTAATCGATAATTATTCAGAAATCGTGAGATGCGGTCTGGTGTGATGGAGGTTTCAGAAAAACATTTTCTTTATCGTGCCAACGTTTCGATCTTTATTGAGATCATCTTCAGGGCCTTGTGTTGTCTGCATTTCAGCAAAAAAGTTCTCTGGTTGATAGCCGATGCGAGTTTCTTCTCATTGTTGGCGATGTCCTTCAGAATACTTTTAGCTGCGTGTCCATATGTAGTTAAAATTTTGTTCATAGAATTTCATAGAATTGTTTGAGGTAACATGAAAGGCGGGGTTTATCCCAAATTACTTCGAAGAATATCGAGTACGCAGGGCAGTGTGAATGTATTTTATTAGTTCTTTCAATTAATTATTCTTTCTATGTAGGGTTTTGGTTGATAGAAAAAGTCAGTGTCATGAGTGAGATTCGAACCCACGACCTTCGGCTAAATACGCCGCTACTCTACCACTTGAGCTATCGTGACTTATCCTTTCGGACGCCAAACCTCCATCTCAACCTACAACCGTTTGTATTGTCCCTCTTTTTTCCATTTTCAATTTATGTGTAATTTATTAGAGTGATTGAAGGGGCTTATCCATAAATACCTCGAGGAATATTGAAAACTCCGGGGCAGTGTAAATGAGTATGTGAACTTATTAGAGTGATTGAGGGGCTTATCCCTAAATACCTCGCGGAATATCGCATACTCCGGAGCAGTGTGAATGAGTATGTGATGTAATTTATTAGTGTGAATGAAGAGGCTTATCCGCAAACACCTCGAGGAATGTTGAGTGCTGCAGGGTAGGGTGAATATAATTTATTAGTATGAATGAAAGGGCCTATCCCAAATTACCTAGAGGGTACTAGAGGGTACACACATCGCGTACTCCGGGGCACGTGATTGTAATTTATTAGTGTGATTGAAGGGGCTTATTCCCAAATACCTCGAAGAACATTGAGTACTCGGGGGTAGTAATGAATTTACCCCCAATATCAATTAACCCGAGGAATTTTGAGTGAATGCTAACCGGACTATAAAGTTTTTATCTTTTCTATGTATTTGTGTTATTTTATCTACAATTTACGAGGCCCTGAGCTACGATAAGGATATCAATAAAATAAAGAAAAGAGAAAATTGGTTACTGTTTTATCATACAACATCATAACTTGGCTGGAGAAACAGGAAGTGAAAATAATAAGTATAAAACACGAGGCAGACAAAAAAAGAACATCTAAGAAAGATAAGGTTGGCAATGGCCCATGTAGTTTGCCCGCCCTAAAACTTTAGTCAACTTATTCTTGTCTTCTAAAGTCTTTATTCTTTCGGTGGTATGGACACTTCGCATCCCGAGTTGGTAAGTGAGTGTTTGTCCTCATCTTAAAATTATCAGCTTGAACAGGCAGCGGAAAGTCGGTTGCGAGAATAAGAGAATAATAAAATTAACGGAAGCATAGGAGGCAGCGGAAGTCTTGACGAACGGTAGCACACCTGAGACTAACTTAATAACGAGCCTAGGCCTGGAGAATTCCAGATTATTCTTGCAATATTCTGCGCAAATATTTATTTAGTTTAAGATCCCGAATCGTTTCAGAATGCTAGTGAGGTAAAAGAAATACAAAATTTGTCCGTAGTTTGGTCGTTTCAGATAATCCTGGCCTATTTATCTGTCTTTTTCTACCTTCAATGATAAATCATGTTTCATAATATTGTTGTGATATTTCTCTTTGAGATCTGTGGGTTGCTGAATAGTTTGATATTTTCTGATGATTGTGTTTTAACAAATCTTGGCGTTTTGTCAAACGTTGTCGGACAAATAGGACAATAAAGACGGCGAAAAGCAAAAACGCGTCTGACAGAACGAGAGCAGGGTAGAGAAATCTCAATGAGGAAGACTACCAAAAAAAAAAAAATGTGTAAAACAAATTTATAATTGTACAACACTGATCAATTCACTGGGTTCCTGTTTTTACTTTACGTTTCACCTAAACGGGTTTCTGCTTCACGCCATCTTCCATTCCGTGACCGCCACAAATGAACTTATATACGTTATAATAAACAATGTGGTAACGCATTCCATATTGGAAGTTCACAAGAATTATACAAGGGGGGAAATTACCAGTTTTGGTACGTTTTACCAGGGTTATTTTTTCTAGTAAAAAAAAAAACAAGAGTACAAAATAAATCAATGTTGTTAATATAATATTTCTGGGTAAAAGGCAGCAAATATACTAGCTAAAAAGGGAGATGGCCAAATCCATTTGATTGCATAACAAATGAATCTACTTCATAAAAAGAACAATAATCTTTTGGGAAATCTATTAGCAGACAATAGAGGAAAGTTTAAGTGCTAAAGGAAAACCTCCATACGTCTCCAAATGTAAAAAATATTATATACTGTGTCTTTTTAAGGAGTTTACAGGAGCATGAAACATTCAACGTATAATTTTCAGCGATTGATCACTACAATAAAATGACGTGTCAAATGTTCCTAAAAAAACACCCTAAAATATTTTCAAATAAACCAGAAACCGGGAAGGAAGAAGACTAGAATAAATATTATATATAGGGTGTCCCGCGAACGGATAAGAGAATAGTGAAAGTACATACATAGTGAAAGGTACGCAATAGAACAGAAACAAAATCCTTCTAAAAATTAAATTAAATGTTAAAAAATGTCCACTTTCTTGAAAAATCCAAGACAGATTTTATTATTCTAAAGAGGTCATCCTGCTTCTCTGCTCTTATGAGAGCACAAGAAACCACAGAAAACTTCTTTGTTTGTATAGTATAATTTTAATTATTTTTAGTACAAGTTTAAAAATCTTAATGGCTAAATTTTTAAACCTTTTTAGGACCTAAGTTAGTTAATGATTAGTTGGAGATCGTGAGATGCGGTCGGGTGTGACGTAGGCTTCAGAAAAACATTTTCGTTATGGTTCCAACGTTTCGATCTTTATTGAGATCATCTTCAGGGCTCAAAGTGTTTGTTTTCTATGTAGATGTGTCATTCTTGTGAGTCGTATGGGCACTCTCAACACGACACACAAGAATGACTCATCTGCACAGAAAACAACTGCTTTGAGCCTGAAGATGATCTCAATAAAGATCGAAATTTTGGCACGATAAAGAAAATATTTTTCTAAAATTCACTATTTTTCGTGGTCCGCTTGACCAATTAATATCATTCAATTAATTAAGTTTTTTAGTTGAGATAAAAACGTCAGTGTCAAGAGCGGGATTCGAACCTACGACCTTCGGCTTGATACGCCGCTACTTTACCACTTGAGCTATCGTGACTTCGATCCACTCGGACACTAACTTCCCATCTCAACCCCACCTTCGAATTTTCCCTCCTTTTTGCCATTTTTCAAATGTCGTGTAATCTATTTGATTCTCGGCGACAAATGAAATGGCCACGGAGAAATTTAGTGAAGCATACTTCATTTTAATTCATTAAATTCACTATTTTTCGTGGTTCGCTTGACCACTTAATATCATTCAATGAATTAAGGTTTTTAGTTGAGATACAAAAGTCAGTATCACGAGCGGGATTCGAACCCACAACCTTCGGCTTGATACGCCGCTACTCTACCACTTGAGCTTTTTCTAAAACCTACGTCACACCAGACCGTATTTCACGATCTCCAAATAGTCATTAAAAATATATCTACAATTTCTGATACAATATGTAATTTGATGAAAGGAGGTCGCAGGACCATTTCTTCGCAAAACTCTTGCGGGGTATGGTTGTGCTTTGGAGGCGAAGCCTCGTGCTATTCGGGTGGGAAAGATTATTTTAGAACCTGGTGAATTTTTGCAAATTAATTTTTGGATAATTTGGATTTTAAGGTGGTTGCGGTGGGTAGTATTGCATACATAATAAGGAGCATTTATAATGGATTTGAAGACTTTAGACAGAAAGGGTTAGAGACGTTGGATATTAATAGGTTTAGCGGTTCTGCGCAATTGTATATCGTATGCCCGAATCAGTTGTAGCATCGTTTTGTAGACTGTAAGTTTGGTTTTCGTCGATAGCTTTGGATGATCTTGTTTTTCGTTGTCGATGATAGTCCTGCAGAGTAGACCGGCTTGTCGGCACAGTCATGTAATGCTGATTCCACATTAAGGGAAAGTCAGGGTAGAACCAAAGGTAACGAACAGTCTGATTTGGGGATAGCAACATTGTGAGAAGATTTGCTTCACTATCCATGTAATATGTTCCTGCAGATCTTCCGAAGCAATCACGGATCGAGATTAGAGGATAGTGTACAGTGCCATCGGCAAAAGATGCAAGAAGGGTGGTAGGTGTAGTGGGAACATCTGCAGTATAAAGAATATAGAAAATTGGTTTGAGCACACTCCCCTGCAGTACTCCCGCGGCTAGATAGCAGTATTCGGAGAAATCTGATTGTCAGTCTCCCAAGAACTGCTCTGTAAGATAAGAGCTGACGATTAAGTAGATGGCATTTGGAAGGGCTCGCTTTAATTTGTACAGAATACCCCTGGTCAAACCCTCGAACTACATCAAGAAATGCTTAAATATTCTTTGCCCTCATGTGAGGAGGATATTCGGTCTAGAAAGCAAAACACTGAGGGCGAAAGGGAAACTGATAATCTGGAAGAAGGTTAGAGAAGTTTATTTCGGTAATAGTCTTTTATGGAGATTTATCAGTTAAAATCTAATTTTACATCCGTGATACTGAACTTCGAGAAATTAGGTATTGTGTTTAAAGCTCCATAGTAGGGGCAACTTTTCAGTAAGCGCTATATCTGTCAGTATTTACAGACCCAAGAAAATCTTACTTAAACTTCAGACTTGAACTTGGGAAACTCGTAAAAGTTTGTCTTCTAAGTGATTTTCCTTTTATTTGTTGCTTAAACATAAGATAAGAAGAAAATCAAATGTTTTCGGTGCTCTTTCGATTTGTATAAATAAATCGCAGTAAGACTGGTTTTTATGACTTTATGAGAATAAAATGGTGAAAGATTGAAGTAACGAAAAAAGGAATATCTCGAATACAATTGAAAATCAAGCTTTGGACAAGATTGACATTTTGGTCCAATTTGACGTGATGAAAAGACATCTGTTCACTGGACATCTTGTATACATATATCTCTTATAAGCTGCATGCACTACATAATATGTACTATTAGATAAAGTAAATATATCTTACAATTTACGATTTGGTGTAAATTTTTAAAAACATTTTTCTCAACAATGTGTCTTTTCACTGGTAAATGGTGGACAGTGTAACCCAATCATGTACATCTTTCACGATTAATATTACAATTACACAATTTAAAAAAAAACTTTAGGAATATTTATTTAGAAATCGTGAGATGCGGTGTGATGTGATGTAGATTTCTGAAAAACATTTTCTTTATCGTGCCAACGTTTCGATCTTTATTGAGATCATCTTCAGGGCTGGGATTTACGAACATTGTTTACATATAACAATTACATTTTGGATGTGGAAAAGTGAATCTCACTGGCACTCTCGACACGACACGCAAGAATGGCACAATTACACAGAAGACAAACACTTTGAGTGAGTAGAAATACTTTGATTGAATATATAAAAATATATATTTTGCATTGTATAAATTCACTTTTCCACATCCAAAATGTAATTGTTATATGTAAACAATGTTTGTAAATCCCAGGCCCTGAAGATGATCTCAATAAAGATCGAAACGTTGGCACGATAAAGAAAATGTTTTTCTGAAATCTACATCACACCAGACCGCATCTCATGATTTCTAAATAAATATCGATTAACGGTCATTAATCACCACACACAACTTTAGGAATTTTAAAAACAGTAGACTTTACCTGGTAAAAGTTCAAGTATTCTATTCTGCCATAACCCCTTTCAACGAGTTAAATTTTATATTTTCTTTTAAAAGACATTTATTAAACAACAATTTGATAAAAAAAATAAGTTTAGAAATATAACAATAAATTCATGTTAACAATTGTATCTCTTCCTTTTAGCGTAATGCTTGCTGCGCTTACTGGCGCAGGACGTGCTTCTGGCTCTTTTGCCCCTGCTCTTGTGAACACATCTCCTTGACGATTTCCCGGACTTGGCTCTTAATTTTGTCTGGTGGTGTTTGCGCTTTCTGTCGAGTTTCGAATGTATTTTCTTTTCGACCCGTCTTCCGCCGCATCGGAGGGACAACTTCTCTCCTGGGACGTGGCCGACGTTGGTCAATATCCTGTACTTGTTGTTTTTCTTCACGAAGGTCTTATTTTTGAGCCCTTCATTGAGTAGATTGTCCACACAGGCGCTCGTCTCGTCCGAAAGTGGGTAAAGCTGTCTCAACTTATCCTTAATTTCCTCTCCGGTCAACCCTTTGCTCGGGCTCAATGCGATGTACGCTCTTATGTGAGCTTTTACATAATCCAGCGAGAATGTCACTAGGACGGGATTCTCGTTTGAAGCCATTATCGATTTTCGTTGTATTTAAAACATGTTGAATAAAAAAAAATAGTTAACTACCGAAAAAACTACAGTTAAATTTTGTAATCCATACGGTTTTAAAGCAATCATAAAAAATAACCTCCAACCATATTATTTTCTACCATGTGTTTATAATTTAGCGCGCTCGGAAAATGTAAAATATGGTTTCTCTTAATGGATAAAATTATCCTATGAGCTCTATAAAATTGCGAATTCTACTTCTATTGATTGCAAGCGTTAAAATGGTAATGTAACAGGAGTCAATCAGCGTCCTCTTAGTTGAAAACAACGATTTTTTTAATATAAAAACGTGCTGGGCAACAGTAAAGCAATATTGGTACTACGGTGATCAATTTATTAGAAGGATTTAGCAAACAAGTTGACTGATTGGCTGAAAGGAATGTAAGTATTGATTGGGTAAGAGGGAGAACGTAGTTATGTTGTGACAATGAAACTCTAAATTTCTCGCTGCCATGTTTTTCATTTGTCATAGGTTTGTAAAACTTTTATAAAACGTATTTTTTGATTTATAATCTCAATATGACTCAACTGGCCCTTAGTCGGTTAGCTTATGAAAACGTACAAAGACAGCGACACTTCCATATTATTTATTGTAAAATTTTGTATAATTCGACATTATACTTCTTGTATTTATAAGAAATTTTTAGTCATTAAATGTTTACTACTCCTAAAAGAAATTAGTTAAGGTGTTTTTATTTGTCCGTTTTGTTCAAAACATCTGTATTTTGACAAGGTGTTTTGCTAATTTAAAATGAAGGAAAAAATACTGCATTTTTGTCATTTAATGGGTTTTTTATCACTACAAAGGGAAAACCGCAGCGGAGACTGCTAGTAAAAATTAAGATTTGTTTAAGAATGAGGTTTTATGAGAAAGAAAAAGAGGAAAATTTTGATCTTGAAGACGCAACGTTCTTTGGGTATCTTTCCCGGATGATGAGCACCCAATTTAAGTTTTTGTAATAACTTCGATACATATCAAGGATATTTAATATATCTCATGTCATTGTTTCAACGCATCTGAGAACAGCTCGATGAGTTGGTAGGAGCGATATATGAATCGCTTACATGTACTAACGATTATGTTCTACAATGAAATGCTACAGTTAAAAAACGAAGTTAAATACGTAGTTATTCAGATATCGTGAGATGCGGTCGGGTGTGATGTAGTTTTCAGAAAAACATTTTCTTTATCGTGCTAACGTTTTGATCTTTTATTGAGATCATCTTCAGGGCCTGGGATTTACAAACAATGTTTACATTTAACAATTACATTAAGGATGTGGAAAAGTGAATTTATACAATGCAAAATATATTTTATATTCAAAAAAAGTATTTCTACTCACTCAAAGTGTTGTCTTCTGTGTAATTGTGCCATCCTTGTGTGTCGTGTTGAGAGTGCCACTGAAATAAACAGTAGCCAGTAAAACAGCAAAATTTCACTGGCACTCTCAACACGACACACAAGGATGGCACAATTACACAGAAGACAACACTTTGAGTGAGTAGAAATACTTTGTTTGAATATAAAATATATTTTGCATTGTATAAATTCAATTTTTCCACATCATACATGTATTTGTTAAATTTAATCAATGTTTGTAAATCCCAGGCCCTGAAGATGATTTAAATAAAAGATCGAAACGTTGGCACGATAAAGAAAATGTTTTTCTGAAACCTACATCACACCCGACCGCATCTCACGATATCTGAATAACTATCGATTAGCGGTCACTAATCTCTACACACTTAAATACGTAGGAATAATTACAATTAATTAAGGTTTTTAGTTGAGATAAAAAAGTCAATGGCACGAGCGGGATTCGAACCCACGATCTTCGGCTTGATACGCCGCTGCTCTACCACCTGAGCTATCGTGACCTCGATCCACTCGGACATCAACTTCCCATCTCAACCGCACCTTTTGAATTTCCCCTGTTTGCTATTTTTCAATCAAATCCGATTACACGACATTTGAAAAAGGAAGGAAATTCAAAAGGTGCGGTTGAGATGGGAAGTTGATGTCCGAGTGGATCTAGGTCACGATATCTCAAGTGGTAGAGCAGCGGCGTATCAAGCCGAAGATCGTGGGTTCGAATCCCGCTCGGTCCATTGACTTTTTTATCTCAACTAAAAACCGTAATTAATTGTAATATATTAATTGGTCAAGCGGACCACGAAATTAGTGAATTTAACGTAGGAATAATGTTTGTCAGTTTGAATTGACTTAACCTTGAACCTTCACTACCATATTGGGCCCTGAACCTAATCTCGTGATAACAAAAACAAACACAGAATCCTCCATCACAGAATGGATCCAAAAAAGAAAAAGAAAAAAGAAATAAAAGGAGAAATGGATAAAATAATGATGCTAGAAATAGCAATGCTAAAACAACTCATACCAAGACTGGCAAACTCACTGCTACAGTTAGAGAGGGCAAAATTCATAGGAGTGATAGAACTTCCTGCGCAAACATCTACACAATATGGCTATATTAAATGATGACCCATTTTTACATTATTCAATGTTGAGGATGAAACGGCCATACGAAGAGACCTCTCAAAGGAGACATAACCTTATACCAAAAAGTTTGATATGTAGACCCAGGGAAAAAAATTACGGCAATTGCTGACTTTAAATCGTTCCAATTTTGCGAAGTATGATCAAAAGTTAACAGTTTGTTTCGGAGAAAGCTCATAATAAAGCACACTCTTCGAATGGACTAGATCATAGATGACATGTCAAAGATGAAATTGTTCTTACAAAAAGGATCTAGTCCATTGAACTGAAGTAAGGAACTGGGAATGTACAATAAGCTAGAAGGCGACAGTACATAGGGGAACATAAATCCCCACTTTCTAGTCTCCTTTCATCATCATCATCATCATAATCATCCATCCGAAATGCCATTCTAAAATGCTATGTAAACGACCCAAAAAAAGTTGATAACGCGAGATTATGTGCGTTCGCTATAATGTTCCGAAAGAAAAATCTTGGGGAACACGCAGCGAGCCACCGTAAAAAAACAAAATCAAAAGCCGGATTTCATCCGAAAAGGTGATGTGTATTTGATGGGATTCGAAGAGTGTGCTTTATTATGAGCTTTCTCCCAAACAAACTTAACTTTTGAGCATACTTCGCAAAATTGGAATGATTTAATGTCAGCAATTGACTAACAATGACCGTCGACAAATCGCAATGGTTTTCCATCAGGATAACGCTCGTCCCAATCGTGAGCAGACATGTGTCTGTTCTGTAATTGATGCTGTGTTTATATCAGTTGATGTAAACCATTTCTAAAAAGTTACGTTTATATTGATTTCGATCTGTGTGTAATATTTTTGGATTGTTGAAGTCAAAATTTTGTTGGTGTTCAAATGGTGGGTAGCCAGTGCTGTAGGATTTTGTTTGGGTTGTTTGCAGCCATAGATATGTTACTTTACTCTCTTATCCAGATATTGGGATGTAATTCCGATATAAGTTGCCATACAGTTTAAACAATTGAGTTTGTAAATTACGTCAGTCTTATTTGTTACTGGTGTGGGATCTTTAATTTTAGAAAAAATGTGTAAATTGTTTTATAGTATAAAACAATCATTACATTCCTCACATCAAACATTTCTACACAGTCTAATTCTTCAACAATTTAGCTAATTGTTCTAATTCTAATTTTCCTTTCCCTAATTACCCACGACGAATTCTGAAAGGATAATCAGACCGAAACATTAAGCCGGGAACACACTTACCCGACGCTACCCGATGCTGCCCGACGCCTTGCCACGTTTTGGTGGGGTGTGCACATCCATCCGACGCAAGCACACGTCGCGTACAGTCCACAGCGTTTATCACAATAATCACTATCACAATCGCAACGCATCTTTTGTTCTTAATGCACTATTTTTACCAAAACCTTGTAATAAATTGTTAGTTAAATTTTATGAGAACAACCATCTAATCAATTGTTTGTTAAACTTAATTGTTTTAAATAAAGTTACTCCTAACCATCATAATTAAACAATGTTTATAAAAACTTATGAATTTTGTTTACATTAAAATAACTTGTTGTAATTAATATAACGATAAAATTACATGTACTTAGTTTGAAATAAACTACAAAAAATATGAGTGTCCTGATCTGATGCTACCCGACGAAAATGGTGTAATTTTATGAGCAAAACCGTGTAATAAATTGTTCCAATTTTAGTATATGTACCGCCGAAGCGAGTACAATAAATTGTTAGTAAAATTCATTACATCAAAAAATCGTATTCCGGTGTTTTGATTAATTTTGTACCAAACCATTAAAATTATTTTTTTAAAATAAAAACTAATTAATTTTTAATCACAGTTAATTTGGTTTATATTAAAATAAGTATGTTGTAATTAATATAACGGCAATAATACATGTAGTTTGAATAAAAATATGAGTGTCCGGTTCTTTTGTCTTCGACTGTACTCGATGCGACCCGACGAAAATCTGGACAGTGGGGATCGCACAGTGTCGGGTAGGTTAGCGTAGCATAGCATCGGGTAGATGTGGACGGGGGTAATGCAACCTTATGGAAGATCGGAGTTTGAATTTGCGTCGGGTAGCATCGGGTAGCGTCGAATGGCGTAGCATCGGGTAAGTGTGTTCCTGGCATTACCCATTTTTTCTCATTGTCGGCCACTTTTACCTCAAAGAAGCCGACTCTTTATGTAAAAATGTTATGTCCCAACTTCCTTCCTCGCCCCTTCAAAATCTAACGTATTTAAACAAAAAACATCAATATCTCACTGACACTCTCAACACGACGTCCAGTAATGACACATCTACACGGAAAACAAACACTTTGAGTAAGTACCAATACTTCGATTTAGTCTAAAATTTCTAGCAATGTATACATTCAAATTTTTCACATCCTATTTGTATAATTTAAACAATGTTCATAAATCCCAGGCCCTGAAGATGGTCTCAATAAAGATCGAAACGTTGACACGATAAAGAAAATGTTTTCCTAAACCTTCGTCACACCAGACCGCATCTCACGATCTCCAAATAATAATGGGAACATCTTTACTTCTCAACTACCGAAAACACATCGAGGTGTTTACCGCATAAAAACCTGAGAAGTTCTGGCCGGATGAAATTATAAAAATACATGGGACATGGCAACTTGTACTGGAACTAAATGTTGATGTATTGTTGATTCAGTTTGTATACAAACACCTGAAATTTTCATAGAATTTACCATAAAAACCACTAAGGATACTTTACCCCAAATTAAATTGCTTTGAGTAGGATTTTTTTTCGAATGTTCTATCATTATTTCTTTCAGAGGAATGATGACACGCTAGGAGTACTTTGTCAGGATGTGTAATTTACTTTACTCCAGGCATATACTGCAGCCGGTAAAGAGAAGATCGACCCTTGATTAAAGATGAAAGTAGAAAGGTCATCAACAAACCAGGGAGTTTATAAGCCCAGCTTTGAAAACATGATCATTTAATGTAAGCAAAAACGGTTCTGGCGATATTTGGTTATATATGAAATCTTTCGCTTTTATTTTTTTGGTTGGGTTGTTTAAATTTAAGCTGGTGGGCTGTAGCGTCAATTTCTTCCTTCATATTAAAATGTTGATCTTTTACTCATTATGGTGAAATAATTAATTCCTCTAGTTTCCATATTTAGCTGGCTGAAGTTTGTGATCAAAGGACCACGAGAATGCCTGATTTTGTCACTGGTAACAGGTTAAAGTTGTTTTCGTTCACACACCGTTTCGCTTCCGTTAGAGAATATGTCTTCTGGGGAAAGTAGCTTTTTAATAATTTTATCTAAAATAAAGAATAATTACCATTACAAATTTTCCATCTCGGATTTACACATGACCGTACAATTTGATTGTTGTTTCATGGGAAAAAAAGAGGTATGGAATGCTTGTTTAATTACAGATCACGTGCTTCACAGCATTGCGGTTAGATTCGTTTTGACTCAAAGCTAACGTGCGTTAACATCTGTAATGTAACCACATGTTCAATAGTGCGGTTGTGCAACTAAAACGATGCCGTAGAGTAAGCCGCATGGAGGGAGGTGTTTAATCAAATCCATTCGATCGTCAAACCTTCTGTTTCAACAATAAATTCAATAATGCCGAATTTTGTTATTTTCTGCGTTTATTTACGATTCAATTTCACAAATGCTCAATTTCCATGTGAAAAATAGTAATCAATGGCTAAATTTAATATTATTGAATTACAATTAATATTGTAAAGTATTAGTTGAAATGAAAAAGCCATTGTCGCCAGTTGAGATAAAAAAGTCAATGGCACGAGCGGGATTCGAACCCACGATCTTCGGCTAAATACGCCGCTGCTCTACCACCTGAGCTATCGTGACCTCGATCCACTCGGACACGAACTCCCCACTTCAAACTGATGTTTTCGTAAAATTCAAATATTTCAAAGTGTTGCGATACTTTTGACGGGGAGTGTATAAACAAAAATAATTTTACCAGCCAATGCCGGTGGGTCGTAGAATTGTCTTGTCTAGTAGATTTCTAGTAGTTACTTGTCTAGTATGTGCACGGCCGTCAAAAAGGTGGAAATGTATGTCAGTCAGGATGTCGGAAAAGGAAATAAGTGGAAAATAGGATCCACTTGATCCTAATACAATGATCGAATCAGTGTTTTTCGTATTTACCTCGTTGACATAGCACACATGTGTCGTTTTATTCGATAAGTCGAACGAATTGGAGTGGCGTTAGGAACTGCTGTGCCAGATACATTTATGTTACACGTCACGTTCGGTCAAAGCCTCCTTTATCAGAATTCTCGATCTTTCTTCAATAGCGGCATAAACAAAATCATTAATTCGAATAAAAGATAAAAGAAAACAACGTGTTGATTAGTGATGAATAATTTGAACCGGATGTCTGCATAATGAAGCTAGGCTTGCATCCAAAAGGCAAGCCTTCCGTCCTGTAAAAAAATGGACACAAACGGAATTGGCTTACACCCAACTATGGATCTACATTAAAACACGTCTTTCTTTCAGTATTTATTGTTTAAATTGTTTACAACAAATACCACTTTTTTAAGTACGGATAATTCCATTTGTTCACTGTGACCGAGTTCGCAGCTCAAAGAAATAGAGTCCTTTTCTCCTATGACAAAAACCAGGATCAAATTATTAATCTCAGGAGTTAAGATTATAAAATGATGCGGATATTGTATAACTATTTCAACAAATAAATAATTAGCAGCATGCACTTTTTTCCATCGCAATCTATAAATACTGTAATGTATTTCAGAGGGATGATAAAGACGATTTAACAAATTTGTTAACTTCATTAGAGTTCGTGGTCCGATTGATCGAATAACGTTATTCAATTAATTAATCTTTATATAAGGTATTAGTTGAGATAAAAAGTTAGTGTCTCGAGCGGGATTCGAACCCACGACCCTCGGCTAGGTACGCCGTTGCTCTACCCCTTGAGCTATCGTGACTTCACACACACTATGAAGTCTTGTTGCAATTTTTGTATTTCAAGAGAAACCAAAATTAATAATGTGTGGTGCTTAGTGACCGTTAGTAGATGATTATTCGGAAATCCTGAGATGCGGTCTGGTGTGATGTAGGTTTCAGAAAAACATTTTCTTTGTCGTGCTAACGTTTCGATCTTTATTGAGATCATCTTCAGGGCCTGGGATTTACAAACATTGTTTAAATTTAACAAATGTGGACAAAAGTGAATTTATACAATGCAAAAAATATTTGTTATATTCAATCAAAGTATTTGTACTTACTCAAAGTTTTCTCCGTAATTGTGCCTTTCTTGTGTGTCGTGTTGAGAGTGCCAGTGACACACAGCATTCGTTATCCACCATTGTATTTGTTAAATTTAAACAATGCTTGTAAATCCCAGGCCCTGAAGATGATCACAATAAAGATCGAAACGTTGGCACGATAAAGAAAATGTTTTTCTGAAACCTATATCACACCAGACCGCATCTCACGATTTCGGAATAAAATTAATAATTTTAGATTACTCATAACACCCAGCTCCTCGTTTTCGTTGGTTGTTTTTATTTGAATGTGGGTAGGTGTTTAATTGAACTTCTCCAACCATTAAATGGTCCATATGAAAAACATAGGGAATGAGATGTACAAAATATATTAATGAAAAACTACAAACTGTAAAACTAAATGAAGAGAACGAAACCGACTATTTTCTAGTCGTTTTAAAAATCCATTAACCTGAAATGGAAATATAACTGAACACGATGCTCTTTTCCGGAGGAAAATATTACAAAGAATAAAATTATTCATGATATTGCGAATCCAGGATGCTTGATGGGCCCCGGTCGGAGTTGTGTATTAATATTGAAGACTTGAATGGAGCCGATGTTGGCGAAGTGTCATCAAGGGAACCGTCTACAGCTTGATCGGATTAATATTAATGCCGGCCATATCTGTATATTTATTGGAACATAGGATTTCCATTACGGGAAAGCCTAGCGTTATGATAACTCAGCCCATGGGCGACACGGAGACAGAAAATTCTCTCCGTTTCGTTTGCCCTACTAATAATTTATTGCGCAGAGGATTCGCCTCAGGTCGCAGTCTTTCCAACGAGATCGTACCATTAATTTTGATTCGCTTTTAAAGTAAGTGGTATTAACCATGGCCTCCATGGTGAACAAGACTCTGGGTTTAATTAAAATTTGAAAAAAGAAAGAAAGAAGAAGAAAAATACAATGCCTATTCTGAGCAAATTGTAAACATGTACTTTTTTGCTTGTTGAAGAGGTAAATTTAAAAAAATATAGCAAATATGTATACAAATAATTGTAATAATTATTTCCTTTCAATTAATTAATTTTTAATTAAGGTTTTGGTTGGGATAAAAAAGTCAGTGTGTATTCGAACCCACGACCTTCAGATAAATACGCCGCTGCTCTACCACTTGAGCTATCGTGACTTCCATCCACTCGTCACTAACTTCCTATCTCAAACACACTTTGAATTTTCCCTCCTTTATAAAAAATTAGTAAGGTTCACGATAGCTCGTGTGGTAGAGCAGCGGCGTATTAAGCCGAAGGTTGTGGGTTCGAATCCCGCTCATGACACTGACTTTTTCATCTAAACCAAAACCTTAATTAAAGATGAATTAATTGAAAAGAATTTATTTGGTCAATCGGACCACGAAACCTAATAGATGTAATAAGCAAAATGAAATATACTTCACTAAAGCTCTCCGTGGCCATTTGATTTGTCGCCGAGAATCCAATCCGATTACACGACATTTGAAAAATGGCAAAAAGGAGGGAAAATTCAAAAGGTGGGGTTGAGATGGGAAGTTGGTGTCCGAGTGGATGGAAGTCACGATAGCTCAATTGGTAGAGCAGCGGCGTTTTTAGTCAAAGGTCGTGGGTTCGAATCCCGCTCGTGACACTGACTTTTTCATCTCAACCAAAACCTTAATTAATGATTAATTAAGTGAAAACAATTTATTTAGTCAATCGGACCACGAACCCTAACAGATTTAATAATTAAGCTCTGAAACTAAAAAAATATGTAGTTTGTTGCATACTCTAAAACCGACGAAAGGCTCTTATCCTGGCAATTCGTTTTTCTTAAAAAAATTACATTTACTAAGTGCATACAACTAAAAAAATTACCATCATATTTGAATTAAAATTTATAGTAAAATGTGTAATGAAGGTATGGTAGGTTTTTTTTTCCCCAGGTTAATTCAAAATGTATGATAGATTAATTGAGATACACATAATTTGTTTGTTTACATTTACTATTTACAATTTGCAGAATGCTGTGTGATCTGTTTATCAGTTCGGATTTATTTACCAAGTTTTGTTTACAAATAACTTATTCACGGTAGTCAGTTTTCGTTAGGTCCTTCTTCAAGTGTGGATTTTTCTCCCATTCGGATATCCTTGAAAAGGTAATTATCAAACTTTTGACGTTAATCTATATTCATTCTGACTACATTGTTGTATCGCCCTTAAATCTTTTTATTTGGGTCACATGAGCTCTCACTACTGCCTTTGTTTCCACATTTTCCAACACATACGAATCCTTGGACACAATGTTTTTAATTTTGAACGGACCATTAAAACGTGGCATTAATTTTGCTGTTATAGAATGTGCCTTGTCTGATAAATAATGAGATTTCAGCAATACTAAGTCACCAATGTTGTAGTTCTCTCGTCTTCTGACTCTGTCATAATTCCGTTTCGTTCGTTCATATATTCTGCTTAGATTTTTATAAGTAAATATAAAGATTTTTATGAGCAATTACGGTCAATACCCTCCTTATTATAACCCAATGGGGCAAATGCCAAATTTTTATGGATATCCTCCGCAAAATTTAAGCCAAATCCCTGGTAACTTTTCGCCATACCCCGCGCAACCAGTGCATATACCGAGTTATGCGCAAGTAGCTGCAGGAAACCACGCTCTGCTACCACTATTTTAATGAAGGTATGTGGTATCTTTCATTCGGACACTGCCGAATGGGACACTAATAAAAAAAACAACATTCAGCAGATCCTTGCTGCGCAGTGGAAATAATACAAATAAAAACGAAATCCGAATTACAATAGTGGTAGCAGAGCTAAATCCAAATAGATTCACGCAATTTCCATAGCAAAAAAAAACAACAAAAACATGGAAAAAGAAATTGTTTCATCCCAAAATAAGAAGGAACAAACGAGTTTGGAAAGTCACAATCTCATCACTACGGACTTAACACCTCAAAGTAAGAAGAAAATAATAGATGACTTGTCGGAAACAGAATTGTTCAAATACTGTGGACAAGCGTTAGGCAAAACGGAATTTATAAATTTAATGAAGAATGTGGTATCAGCAGCATGCCAAAAAGCGGACATAAAATCGAGGCAAGTGAAAACATTAATTAAACAATTTGATACGCAACTTGCGACCGCAATGGAAAAGCGCTCAAAATGTAAGCCGAAGCCGTCCACAAATCCGAATATTGTTGAACAAAAAGAAATATTAGAAGAAAAAAATCAATCTTCGGATGAGGAGAAAGATCAAGGAAAATATGGCTATGTTTCGAAAACCATGACCGGTAAGAACACGCTTTCATTTTCGCACCACCAAGATAGTGGAGATATAAGGGATAAGGGAGATAATACCACCAAAATCGTTCCATTGGGACTTCGACAATTCTGAAAATTCGGACGACTACAATTATATGTCTGAAAATAAATATCAGATTCATTTAGATAAGCATACGAGAAGAAAATTGTTGGCCCTACCGAAACTAGAATTTCACAACCCAGAATCTATTTTTCAATTTTTAAAGTCACTTTATCCGATAGCCCGGAGGAATAGACAAAAATTTCCGGCTATATTGTATTATATATCGGATAATTTGAAGGGATCAGTGGCAAACGTAATATTACAGGCTTCAATGCAAAAACAAATAAAATTTGAAGATTTTCGACATATGTTATTTACAACGTATGTTCCACCGACATCTCTCGTTTATTTGAAATTGCATAATTTGATGCGTCCGCAAGGCCCAGAGGAATCGCTAAGAGATTATATTGATGAAATTACATTAAATGCAAAAATATTCGGAGACACGTCAGAATCAGAAATTTGTCAAATAATGAGAGACAGGCTGTGTCCCAAATATTTAGCTCTTATTGGACCTGATACTCAGTTTTCAATTTGGATGATTTATTAGCTCAGGTTGGGAAAATAGAATTTTTATTAGCGGATCGTCAATTTTCTATGAATAGATCTCAAAGATCCTTTTCTTCATAACAGAAGGCCGATAAGAAAGTGATCACATCAGATACGGCCGACAATAGTGTTGATGAGAAACGACCTTTGAATTTCATGAACTTAGGCGTGAATACTCAAAAACAACGGTACAACAAAAAAAGAGATGAGAACTTCCACGCAAAGAAATCTCACCCACCTCCGTTTACATCAGTTCCTAATGAGAATTATCCTCTAATTAAATTGCCGTATTGTGAGCACTTTGGATGTTGTCAACACCACAATCATTGTTGGAATTACCCACGAGAAAACGTAGGATATCAACAAAACATTTGTAAATATCAAAATAGCATGAATCGGTTCATTTCGAGATCTCACCGACGATTTGTTAATAATTATGCACCGTTCGATAGAAATTTTAATAAGGAAAACAGGAGTTTCAGACAAAATAATGGTCCCAGCCGAAACTATGATCATGAGTTTAACAAAAACACGAGAACTGGTAGTCGTAGAAATTTCTCCGATTACAGAGACAAAAACTATAAAAAATTTTATAATGAAAGAAAATATAGACCCCCTACCTAACATGAGCAATTACGGTCAATACCCTCCTTATTATAACCCAATGGGGCAAATGCCAAATTTTTATGGATATCCTCCGCAAAATTTAAGCCAAATCCCTGGTAACTTTTCTCCATACCCCGCGCAACCAGTGCATATACCGAGTTATGCGCAAGTAGCTGCAGGAAATCACGCTCTGCTACCACTATTTTAATGAAGGTATGTGGTATCTTTCATTCGGACACTGTCGAATGGGACACTAATAAAAAAACAATATTCAGCAGATCCTTGCTGCGCAGTGGAAATAATACAAATAAAAACGAAATCCGAATTACAACAAAAATTTATATTCCTTTATAAAAAATAAACAAACAAACTCAAAATCTTCGAAACAAAATATAAAAAAATCTCAATCAAAATAATCATACAAAAAAGAATAAAAATATTTTCTTTTGCCAACCTGTTAACGATAGTTCATATGAAGTAGGCTCTACGACTGCCTTCAAGCTACTACACGTTATGGCGAAAGCAGCGCTAGTTTTTCTAAGTATTTGTTTGGCAAATGAACTATTTACATTTTTATATAATATAAATCGAAATAACAAATTAATAAAATTTTCTTGACTGAACAATTTAAACAAATAAAAATTAGGTTTTTTTTTCTAAATAAATTATTGTTTGTTTGAAAATTAATAAGGATTACTTCATCGTTAATAATAATAATTTAACTTGAAAATTACAACATAACAAAAAGATAAACAAAAAGTCAATTAAATAAAAATTGTCGGGATTTTCATGACAAATGATACAAACATGATACTTTACATAAAGCCCTCTTAGATGTATATACTTACATTTTCAACTATATTTATATTTACATATATAATTAAATAAATTTTCTACATTAAGTCTTTAGGCAGACAGTAAAATTCGATGAAATGATTTATCAATTATATAATGTGTTCGGATCTACGAGAGCGAGGCTCAGGAGGCCTGTAAGCGGATAACGTTACCCGATAAGTAAGGTTTCCTCCTAACGTATTTGCTTTAATATCTTGTTAAATGATCAATGGAATTCGGCGAACTTTGGCTCAATTATGGAACAGTTGAAATAGCCCATAACATGAAAATTATATTACACTTAACACCACACTATTATGCTTTCGATTCAAATTAACCAACGATTTAAAAGATTTTATTAGTACATTTTAGATGTCAAATTCTTTCTGAACTTAGCATTTAACATTGCTCAAATTTTAAATTCAAAATTGTTTATACTTTTTTATATACTTTCCACCAAACCAGTCGAACTACCTTCAACCGCCTTATCGATCTCTTTCCCATATTGAGTAAAATTCTTGAGAAACTTCTATTAAAACGCTTATACTCTATCATTGAATCCCAAGAAACTGTTCCGAGTCACAGTTTGGATTTAAGTCCCCACACTCTGTAATCCATCAATGCTTGTTGAACGTCATTGCATTCTCCCTTGAGCAGAACAGTGTTGTCTGGGTTGTTCCTTGACAATGCTCAAGCCTTTGATAGGGTTTGGCACCCGGGCCACCGTGGAAGTTGAAGGCCGTCTTACCCAGTACCTATTACCTTATCCTAAAATCGTACCTGTCTGACCGTTCAGAGTTACTCTCTTACCCGTTCCAACGATACCGGATGCTACCCGACGCCTTGCCTCGTTTTGGTAGGGTGTGACATCTATGCGACGTCATGCGCACGCCACCTACAGTCATGCAGCGTGTATCACAAATCAGTATCACAATCGCAACGCCTCTTTTGTTCTTAATGCATTATTTTGAGCAAAACCATATAATAAATTGTTAGTTAAATTTAATTGTTTTAAATAAAGTTATTCCAATGTTTTTATAAATTTTCGGCCTAACCAACATAATTAAATAATTTTGATCAAAACACATGAATTTTTTAGCTCGTTTAATTTAGTTTATATTAAAATAAGAATGTTGTAATTACAATAACGACCAAATTACATAGTTTGAAAAAAAAAAAAACTACAAAAAATATGAGTGTCCTGTTCTGACGCTATTCGACGAAAATGGTGTAATTTTATGAGCAAAACCATGAAATAAATTGTTAGTCAAATTTTATTAACAAAACCGTATAATAAATTGTTAGTTAAATTTTATGAGGACAACCATGTTATAAATTTTTAGGTAAATTTAATTGTTTTAAATAAATTACAATTAATTAAGGTTTTTAGTTGAGATGAAAAAAAGTTAATGGCACGAGCGGGATTCGAACCCACGATCTTCGGCAAGATACGCCGCTACTCTACCACTTGAGCTATCGTGACCTCGATCCACTCGAACATCCACTTACGATCTCAACCCCACCTTATGAGTTTTCCGTCCTTTTTGCCATTTTTCAAATGTCGTGTAATCGGATCTCCGTGGCCATTTCATTTGTCGTCGAGAATCCAATCCGATTACACGACATTTGAAAGATGGCAAAAAGGAGGGAAAATTCCAAAGGTGCGGTTGACATGGGAAGTTAGTGTCCGAGTGGATCGAGGTCACGAAGCTCAGGTGGTAGAGTAGCGGCGTATCTAGCCGAAGATCGTGGATTCGAATCCCGCTCGTGCCATTAACTTTTTTTCATCTCAACTAAAATCCTTAATTAATTGTAATGTATTAATTGGTCAAGCGGACCACGAAATTAATGAGTTTTAAATAGTTATTCCGGTGTTTTGATAAATTTTAGGCCTAACCAACATAATTAAATAATTTTGATAAAACTCATGAATTTTTTATCTCGTTTAATTTGGTTTACATTAAAATAAGGATGTTGTAATTAATATAACGACCAAATTACATAGTTTGAAAAAAAAAATTACAAAAAATATGAGTGTCCTGTTCTGACGCTATTCGACGAAAATGGTGTAATTGTATGAGCAAAACCATGAAATAAATTGATAGTCAAATTTTATTAACAAAACCGTATAATAAATTGTTAGTTAAATTTTATGAGTACAACCATGTTATAAATTTTTAGGTAAATTTAATTGTTTTAAATAAAGTTATTCCGGTGTTTTGATAAATTTTCTGCCAAACAGTTAAAATCAATTTTTGTAACTAAAAATTAATGAATTTTTGATCTCGCTTAATTTGATTTATTATAAAATAAGTATTAATTAATATAAAATAAGTTGTAATCAATATTACGACAATAAATGTAGAGTTCAAATCTTCTTTAAGGTCTTTACTAGGTGAAAGAAAGACAAAAGTGTTGGGATCACCAAGCTTTCGGCAACATTATGTTGTCATCACCAGGCCCTATTTATTAAGAAAAATATACGTAATTTTAATTAAAATTTAATTAGGTCCGATCTTATAATTTCATTAATATTCTTGTTTCCAACCCTTGAACGAATTCCACTCGAACGTTAGAGATACGTTTCTACGATGAATTTATTTTTGATAAATAACTTAATAGTTGAATTCTCCTTTTGTGAACGTTGTTGGGTGTCATGCTGTATAGGTATTTTAGGAACGTTTTTACATTAGGCACAACTGCCGATTTGCCCTGGCAACGAAAAAAATTACAGCCTGTTAGTCCGTTCCTTACGACCCATGGAGAACGTATTAACAAAATTAGGGTTGATTTCAACATTGAGGACTTCATTACAGAATTGTCTAATAAATTCCCAATATGTTGAGGCTTGTAGGTGAACACCTTAAAGTTGGTTTGGAATGACGAAAGTTCATGACAAATTCGTTCAGACGTTTTTCTTGATCTAAAATTTTTTCATTCATAAAAACTACTTTCCGTCGCAGATGTGCTCTAATATCTATTCCAGAAGCTACATATACCAATTTTTATCGAATAATATTGGTTAATTACCTGCTTAATTGTAAAGATAAGTTGATCTATCTTTACCACATCACCCGCTTCGGAATTTTTTTTCTCATTATTACACATATTTATTTAGAAATCGTGAGATGCGGTCTGGTGTGATGTAGGTTTCAGAAAAACATTTTCTTTATCGTGCCAGCGTTTCGATCTTTATTGAGATCATCTTCAGGGCCTGGGATTTACAAACATTGTTTACATATAACAATTACATTTAGGATGTGGAAAAGTGAATTTATACAATGCAAAACATATTTTTTATATATTCAATCAGAGTATTTCTACTCATTCAAAGTGTTTGTCTTCTGCGTAATTGTGCCATTCTTGCGTGTCGTGTCGAGAGTGCCAGTGAGATTTTGCTATTTTGTGTTTATATACGTTGGATTTTAAACGACACGCAAGAAAGGCAGAATTTCAAAGAAGAAAAACACTTTGAGTGAGTAGAAATACTTTGATTGGATATATAAAAAATATATTTGGCATTGTATAAATTCATTTTTCCACATCCAAAAATGTAACTGTTATATGTAAACAATGTTTATAAATCCCAGGACCTGAAGATGATCTCAATAAAGATCGAAACGTTGGCACCATAAAGAAAATGTTTTTCTGAAACCTACGTCACACCAGACCACATCTCACGATTTCTAAATAAATATCGATTAACGGTCGCTAATCACCACACATTACACATATTACTTTCTTAAAGACTTTTTTATTTATTTTAGACAATTCCGGAGAACTTTTTACTCTATTTACTGTAGTTGATTTAGGCGTGGAGAATACATGTTTCTTCGATGACATAGAGTTAGAATTCCGGTCCGATATAGCAGTGGGTTGTAGTCAGCCTCAGCTTTAATACTCTGTTTAGGAGGTTGATGGCATCAGGCCACAATAAATTGAAATAAGAATGCCAATATAAATTGAATATATTAGAATCCCAGTTTTATTCATTAAAAATAATTCCCTTCAAAATAGTGTTAATACTGAGAAAAAATGTTAGGATAGTGTTGTAATCCTAGATAGGATATTCTCCTGCTGCGCCGGAGATTGTTTGTAATCAATCACTGTTAAAATCGGAAGTAATCGCTTCTTCACCAGCAAACACAACCTCGAACCTACTCAATTTGGTCTTGAGAAAATATTTTAATTTATTTACTCGAGAATTCCTCGATGAAAAATACAAATAAAACATTATCGCAATAAAACCACTGATTTAAAAGTTAGATCAAAATTCTACAAAAAATCTATTTAAAATACGAGAAATCAGCAGCTTTATGATTGACGTGTGTCCCGTTCTGTGTCTAAACATCAACTCATAAACCTGCATATTTTATCCTTTTTATGCTTACCAAAGCTAAAGACGGAAAAGATTTTTCATAGGTCGAGTTAGGGATGTAATAGTTCATTATGTAATGACTGTAAAGAAGAAAGTGCATATTGCAATAAATAATATAATATAAGATTAATATGAATATAATATAATATTANAACTTGAATAGTTTGAAGGCGATATTGAAGTTTGTGCAATATTTTCCACTTGTTGATACTTCACAAACTGACTGATATTGCGCAATAATGCCAACAGACGATGCAATATTTTCCAGGTTGTACAATATATTTTCAACTTTTCGTCAACTTTCAATATCGTCTATACACGATCAATTAAATTGCACAACCCAAAATATTGTGCAATAATATTGATCGTCCATAGGCCGCTTTACTCTCTCTACGTTCGAGGGGCGATGATGACGTTATATTTCACCCTTACACCTCGCCATTCACGCTAATAAATACATGCAATCTGACAAAAATATAGTCTCAATACATAAGACATATTATATAGAATAAAAAAACCAATTTCCACTAAAAAGCGGAACATGGGACTCTGAAACTCGCTACCTTGTTCGAGAACTCTTCTTAAGTCCGGCGCATGCCTACACGCTCTCTATATAGAGCCAAGGCATGACACGCCCCTATTATGTGGG
Source organism: Cimex lectularius (assembly GCF_000648675.2). Taxonomy (NCBI): domain Eukaryota; kingdom Metazoa; phylum Arthropoda; class Insecta; order Hemiptera; family Cimicidae; genus Cimex; species Cimex lectularius. The sequence continues at coordinate 135,091 of NW_019392818.1, read as the reverse complement.
ACACATCGAGCAACCTTTATATTATATTATTAAATATTACATTATTATGAGACATAATATCAGATAATGTGGCTTAATTAAATGTAACTCAATTTATTGAATTGTTAATTAACAATTTAATTTCATTAATTATGCCCGCCACGCTTGGCACTATCGCCAAAAGTTATTACAATTTAATTTTTGAATATTTTAAATCTTTTTCCTTTTTTAAATAGCTGGCCCCAATGATTTATAATTTATATTTATTGAAATCTTTATAATGTTTGTTATTAATTAATTTAATTATTAAAAGTTTATTTAATGATAAATTGTATTTTTATTTATTTTTTGTCTTGTGTAAACGTAAAACATGAGTCAAATGTTAATTGATCTGCTGACGGACTTCCATGCGGAAAATTACTTTAAATGATATATTATGAAATTTTTATAACATATTGTGCAATAAAGTGTATATTATTATTATATTGTATTACTAACAAATGACTATTATTATTATTGTTAACAAGAACCCGTTTTGAAACGTAAATTTAAACAGTGCCAATTTATGGCGGCCCATTTTTTAAAATTAACGTTATTGTTGAAGATGTGATTTTACCCGAAACGTGAACTGAATGCTAAAACCGGCCAAGTTTAGCACCACCTCCTAACTTACACGTCGACTACTTAAAGAAGTTTACCCACGTAGCTGAAATTTGGGCTTGATCGCAGGCGGTGACATTACAGCCCTGAACGGTCAGACGTGGTCGGCTTAAGCTGACAAAATGGCCCGCGAATATTTTCTATTATATAATTTAAAATATAAAACGTTCAAATTTAAGCGATTGTACAGCTGTTAAACAGTGAATGTCGATTAGCCGTGATTTGAATACATTATTGCCTGCAAACTCCTATTGCAACGAGGTAGACAATCCTACGTGACCTGAATGAACATACATTTGACATGAATACATGAATGCCAAACTTGTTGCAGCACTTAAGGGGACGCAACGTATTCCATATGTATTTTTCTTCAACCCTTCGTCGGTTAATGTCAAATTTAATATACAATATATCGAGCACAAAGGGAATATTACTGCTCTAAGACAAACTTTTTTTTAAACTGTTTAACAAAAGATTATTTTTAGCCGGTTTTTTCAGGAAAAAGGCAACAAACTTTTGATTGTGTTAGATTTTAAAGGCGCCAGCCTCCTTTTCTCACTTTAAACAATTAAATTTCGTTTGCTGAAACGCATTTCATTATAAGCATTTCTCCGTTTATGAAAATAAATACGCGATTATTACTGGCGACGGGTGGCTCGTTCTTCCGTAATCGATCTCGACAAAAGGATAGGTCGGAAGGTTTCTTGTTTCTCTAAAACGATCTGAAAAACACCGGGGAATAAAAGTAGAATTTTAACAAAAAGTTTTCGAGACAGTTTTAGTAATGTAAAACTAATGGTGACCTGGATTGCCACTGGAAAGCTTTGTGTTTTGCCACCCGACTGTGCTTTTAATGTTGGCCAAAAAAAAAAAAAAAAAATGGCTGGATCATTTTTAATACAAGACTAAAAGTATGAAAAGTCGTGAAAATGTACTCCTGAGTTAGGAGTACCATATAGTACCTGAACCACTATGTGTAAAACTTGATTTCTCTCCGGCCAATTTTGGCCTTGACATTAATAATGTACTCTATTTACTTGAAGAAGCGCGTGTTGTTATACTTTCTAAAAGAAAGACTCGAAGGCGATTGGTGATTAATTCGATCAAGAACATAAAGAATGATGCATCCAGAACGAGGTCAAATGAAACTGAAAATTTTGTCGTTCATTAATATAAATGTGATGAACGTTTATGAATTAAGGATTGAGTAAAATATTCCGCGATTTTTTTATACTAATAGACGAAAATCGTCTCAGGTAAATTGGCATGTGAAATACCGCATCAGGTGCAAACAATAAATTGCACCTGTGGACGCAAATATTCAACTTCATTAACTTCATTCATTATAATATCAATTCATCAAAAAGAAACTTTCCATTGTTGTCATTGTACTTGAATTAATTGTGTAAATTAAATTGCTCTCAGGATAATTTGCATATAAATATTGAAACTATGTATACAAAATTAACACAAAAAAATAAAAGGTCTCGCTTATATGTCTTCTGACATTAAACCTATATTATTTACTAAATAATTATTTGGAGGTCGTGAGATGCGGTCGGGTGTGACATAGGTTTTAGAAAAACAATTTCTTTATCGTGCCAACGTTTCGATCTTCATTGAGATCATCTTCAGGGCCTGGGATTTACAAACATTGTTTAAATTTAACAAATGTGGACAAAAGTGAATTTATACAATGCAAAAAATATTTGTTATATTCAATCAAAGTATTTGTACTTACTCAAAGTGTTTGTTTTCTGCGTAATTGTGCCATTCTTGCGTGTCTTGCGTAATAGGGTGTGGAAAAAAATGAATTTATAAAATGCTAGAAAATGTTAGATTAAAAAAATTAATTTATACAATGCTAGAAAATGTTAGATTAAAAAAATGAATTTATACAATGCTAGAAAATTCTTAGATTATATTTATTTATACACTTTTGTATAAATTCATTATTTATTTTTTCACATCCTACATGTATTTGTAAAATTTAAACAATGTTTATACATTCCAGGCCCTGAAGATGATCTCAATAAATATCGAAACGTTGGCACGATAAAGAAAATGTTTTTCTAAAACCTACGTCACACCAGACCGCATTTCACGACCTCCAAATAACCCTGAAGTAACGGCCACTAAACACCACACATTATTAAATAATATTGAGAAAAAAAATTTGGTGAAAGTTAGGGAAAGGAGAAGGTATGATTTAATATGGAACACTGGTATACACTATCGGACGGTGTTTTATCTGCTACGTAAAATAATACTAAAACTTTTGTACTTGTATTGTGAATATTTGACTTTTATTTTAGGAGAAACTCTACTTAAAGGGTTAATTTGAGTAAAAATTTCGTTTCATATTCATTGAGAGGCTTTAAAACTTTGTAATGGTCTACACTTTTGCTTAGTTACTCAGACCTCAAAAAATCCTCTGGGGCCTATTGCAATCTTATTAAATAAAGTGACAAAAACATATTAACCACATAAAGTTTTGAGTTACAAACAAAAATCTTTTTCCTCTGGAATTGGAGAATTCTGTTGATAAATTGTGCAGCTTATTGCTAAAAATATGACTAAAATGTTTCAACACGTCGTCCACTATGCTAGTAGAACTTTGAGAAAAATAATAAATGTAACATTTACGCCATCTTCACTGATGGATATGTTGATTTTGACTTGATTTCACAAACGTAAAATACAATAAAAGGGATCATGGACCTTTCCGGCCGTACTCGTCCGCGACGATCTGGCGAACTTGCCTAAATCGTGTACACCACCATACCTCTACAAGGCTAAGTTCCTTGAACTTAGAAATAGATACACCGGTTTTCGTCTGATTTTTACAGACGGGTCCAAGACCGGCGATGGTGTGGCGTGTGCTGTGTATAGCGAGGGAGTAGCCACCTTCTGGTCGTTGCCTCCTCATTGCAGTGTGTACACGGCAGAGCTGTATGCGATTTGGCACGCTCTGGAGGCGGTGCGGACCGGGGAGGGCTCAGCCTTCCTCGTATGTACCGACTCTCTGAGCGCTGTTTGGGCTCTACGCGACAGGATCTCTGTGGACCCTCTCGTCGTGCTCTTGTTAGAGAAATACGCGGAGCTGGAGCCTCTCGGAAAAACGGTGGTTGTTGTCTCGATTCCTGGACACATCGGCCTGGAGGGCAACGAACGCGCGGACCAGGCCCCCTGACGCTAAACACGCAGTTAAAAATATGATAAAAGAAAGATGGCAGCGTCAGTGGGCGGGGTCGTCGGAGAGGCTCTTGCGAGTCAAGAGCACGACCGGTAGACGGCAGTCAGAGAATCTGAGCAGGAGACGAGGGATCGTCCTCACCCGACTGAGGATTGGCCATACTCGGTTGACACATGGGCACCTGCTTTTACACCACCAAAGCCCGCGCAGGTGCCCCTTATGCAGAGAAAGGTTGCTCGATATGTCCCACATAATAGAGGCGTGTCATGCTTTGGCTCCATACAGAGAGGGTGTAGGCATGCCGCCGGACATAAGAAGAGTTCTCGATCACGGTAGCGAATTTCAGAGTCCCCCTGTTCCGCTTTTTAGGGGAAATTGGATTTTTGTATTGTATATAGTATGTCTTATGTGTTATGTGTCTATATGTTTTGTCTGTGTGCATGTATTTATTAGCGTGAATGGCGAGGGGTGAGGGTGAATATAACGTCATCATCGCCCCTCGAACGATGAAAGCGAGTGAGTGTGTGTTCGGGGTCGATGGCGGAATATTTATAAAAGTACCCCATCGACCAAACGGAATGAGTGTACTGTATGAATGTGTTTATTTGTATGAATGTTGTGTTTGAACGGGTATAGAATATAGAATATAGACTTAGTAGGGGCTGAAATGACCTAGATGTCGGAAGCCCAAGAGCATCGGTGGCTGAACGGTTTAGGGGTGACTTTAAGGTAAAGTTCCCGGGTTCGAATCCAGTGGCTTTGCGTTCGAACGCTAAGTCAGTAGAAATTGTTTATAACTATACCGGTTATAAGGAACGATCAGTTATAACGTGCAAAATTTCCGGTCCCGTGAAATGTCATAAGGAAAAACATATGGAAACTAATTTAATGTTAACTATAAATATCTAAAAAATCTTTAAATAAAAAAATAAAAAACCACGATCTTAGTCTCTTCTGTAGAGGAAAAATTAGCGATAATTTCTCGGATCGAATTTTGAGATAGTGCGAGCAGTCTCGCAATTGAAATAAGGACGTCTCTCTCGTCCCAAAACATCGGGAATTTTGAAAAATAAAGAGGAAATAAGCAAACAATTTATGTGTGTTGTTTAATGACCATTAGTTAATAATTATTTGAAGATAATAACGTCACAGATGTGCGGTGTGGCGTGACGTAGGTTTTAGAAAAATATTTTCTTCATCGTGCCACGATGAAGTGCCATAAAGTTAAAAAATACAGCGCAAAAAAGGATAAGAGATTATATATTGCTTTCTTCCCTTAATTTTCTAATTTTAGGTCTTTGTTTCATTCACATCATACATGCTTTATCAAGACTTTGTCTTTTTTATATATTGTATTACTGTTTATTAAAGAATTATCATCATCGTCATTGACTAAATGCCGGTCTCTTAATCTCCTAGAATTTTCATGTCCATTATGATCGGATTCGACGACGAAGTACAAGTAGGCGAGAAAGAGCTGGAAGAACTTGACCGTGAGGTCACTAAGCATAACGTCCTAAAACTTTTCGTACAACAGAGGTCAAAATGCTTTTCTAGATTCTCTAAAATTTCTATTTCAGACATAAAGTTTAAAAAAGAAGAATGCGATCTGTGGTCTAATGATAGTTTAAGAAACTAAAGCAAATAGGAATAACTTTTAACTAAATAGTCCCACGTGCTGAAAAAGCTTTTAGTAAAAAATAAAATAAAGAATTCGTTATTGTAAATGTTCAACTACAAAAGATAAAATTTCCAAAAGAATCAAAGCAATATATGGTTAATAGCGTTTTTCTTCATTTTATTTAATAAGAATGTAATACGCCCCTGAGGATTATTAATGTTTAAGGCTGAAGTAACCAGGCAGAGGTGTAGACCATTACTAAGTTTTAAAGCCCCTCAATGAATATAAAAAGTAATTTTTAAGCACCTTTAAATAGTGGTTCACTTAAAATAAAAGACAAATACTAACACTATTTAGTACAGCTGGTAATAATTACTATTCTGAACATGATTTTATGTAGTGGACAAAACCTGTGGGAATGGGATTGCTCGCATTGCAATTTACAACCTGTGTCCGTTCTAATTTATTATTTCTCGCGGGGTTTGAATCAATAAACCGTTATAGGAGAATTTACATGCCGTCTGTCATATCCTTCTTCAATCGATTTATGGAAATAACCTTTTTATTAGTTTGACGGGGCGGATATTACTCGAGGAGACGGCTCGTCCACAAGGAATTTACGCCTTGAGGTTTTTATTAGAGAAAGCGGGTAACGAAAGACAAGACGGAAATAATTTATCATTCATTTTCTATATTGGTGTCATTTTTCTACTAGAATAAAAATGACCGGAGAAATCAACTTATTGCGTCAATGAGAATTGTACTATTTCAGATCATCTATCTTTGCAGACCCGTCAGATAAAGCCACCAGAACGAGAGTCGAAACAGCGAAAAGCATCCTGTTTGTATTTCCGTATGCCAATTGATGCTACAACTTCAAAATTAAACTTTAATAAATGCAAAGTTAATTATTCCAGAAAGGAAAGACTGGAACAAAGGTAGCCTTGAGGCATAGAAAGAAATCCAATGACTGAATTATTTACAAACCTGGACAGATTTTTAGTCAGGAATTATATCTATCAAAGCTTTAACCGTTTGCGAAGTGAAGTTAAAATGGTTCTCGAATAGCATGAAATTTTGGTGGGAGTACGTATTGGTTTCTTATATGAGTATTTTGTTGTCGAAGGAAAGGTTAAATCTGGAGCACCCTCGCGAAAACAGGACCAATCCAAGGACCACAAAAAGGTGGGGAAAATACAACTGATTGGGCACAGTATCTAGCTTTCGTATGGAATGAAAGGACCGGTAGAACCGAAAATCCTGTAACTATAATTGTTTATTGTTACAGGGTTATAATCTGATTTTGATTATAAAAATTATAATTAACTGGGTTATGTACATCACCTTTTTTTAAATAGTGTAAACCTAATCTTTTTTTTTCATACACAATCACTCTGTATTATCAAATATACAACTACTACCTTCAAGTAACTATCGCAGGAAACTCACGCAAGCATTCTATAGCATATACTGATTTTGACCCATTTTTCCATTTTTTTTACGTACGTGGACACAGGGGCCCCTGGAAAAGTCCACATCCTCCCCACTTCCCGGGGACCATTTGCCCTTTGCATGTGGAGCACCCTCCGGAGAAAACCCGAGCATCCTCGGAACTACCCACGCCACTTTCAACAATTCCACTGACTGCCTGGAAGGTCTTAGTTCTACAGTACCTAATACCATTGAAATCAAATTATAACAATCTTTAGACATAACCTAAATCAGCATGATTAAGTTGAATAGCTCCTTAAAATCATTATCTTATTCTTATTAAGAAGAAAATGTTATTAATAGGTAGGTATCGATAAAACAGCCTTCAGATTAGTTAGATCTGGGTGGGTTCGATACCTACCCGTGACTAACTTTTTCTTCTTAAAAGTCGTATTTAATTTTAAATTAATTAATCTTTTTATGTAAGGTTTTGGTCGAAATGGAAAAGTCAGTGTCACGAGCGGGATTCGAACCCACGACCTTCGGCTGAATACGCCGCTGCTCTACCACTTGAGCTATCGTGACTTCGATCCCCTCGGACACCAACGCACCATCTCAAGTGTAAGGAATGCTTAACGAACTGCCGGAAAGGATGAGGCCCACGCACCTCACCCACAGCGCCCACATGAAAGCCAGTGCTTTTCCCATATTTTTTTTTGAGGGTTGGACACAAGGTTTTACTTAAAGGTTCTACTCACTTTTACACTTAGGTTCTATATAAAGAATATCTTTAACAGCAGAAGAAGAAAGAAGAATGTGCAGAAAGTGAGTAGACTGTTTCTCCATGAACCCAACTTTGTTCATAAATTTGCGAAAAGCTTTCAAAAGCCCATGTGATATGAGACATAAAAGATTATCACGTGTGCGTTTCTTATCTAATTTCCCGTAAAACTACCGTTTAGTAGAGTCTGATATCAGATGAATCTACCCTCTCTTTCTCTCGTCCGTACACCCTATCCTGGCCTTCTGTGAGGGCCCGTTTCTTTGAAGCGATGAACCCTTCCTATTGTAGAGTGATTTACACTCTCCTAACGACTTCGCGCTGATTGTCTCCTTCCTATAATAAAGCTATTACACTGACACTATCATACTCAAATGCCTGTCTGGAGCGATCGAAAAACGTCAAAAATAAGAATAATTCCTTTCAATTAATTAACCTTTTTATGTAAGGTATTGGTTGAGACGAAAAAGTCAGTGTCACGAGCGGGATTCGAACCCACGATCTTAGGCTGTAGATTGAGATGGAGAGTTGGTGTCCGAGAGGATCGAACACACAAGCTTAACAATGTAATCATTTTGTTTTGCTTGCTACTGCGATTGCGGGGAAAAACAGATTTAAAAAAACCCGCTGACAATTTGAGTCATGGTTAATGATTTTAAATTACATGAACAATTTGAGACTTCTGTAAGTATGAGTACTATTTCTCTCTCTCTCTCTCTCTCTCTCTCTCTCTCTCTCTCTCTCTCTCTCATTTGACAAATATCAAAGTTTAAATAACTTATATGTACATAGACATAAATTATGTATAAACATTATATATATAATTATAATAAATAAATGGAATTAATAATTAATTAGATAATAAATAAATAAGCACATACATACACAAATAAATAGGTGACTGCATACATATGCACATGAAAACACATGTATCCATACTCTAAGAATAAATAAATAAATATATAATTAAATAAAGAATTAAATAGATAAATAAATGTGACGTGTGTTGACATGTGTATGTACAAATGTACATCTATACTCTAAGAATAAAAAAATATTTAAACAGATAAATAAATGTAACACGATGTACGATAATTTAAAACACGTGACATAAATATAATAATTTAAAGAAACATGTAGGCAAGCAATTGGGCGATACATCCTCTATCAATACACTGGCGTGGTTGACCGCACTTTCTTAGCCGGATCGGGGTCCGTCCCAGTAAATTGTCCCCGGACTATTTATCTGTGTTGATATCCTGTGTATGTACCTTCTTTCATTATAGCATAAATAGCAAATCCGGTAAAAAAAACGTTCTCCGATGAAAAGTACGGACGTCTACAAGCACTCTAAATATAGGCTAAACCTGCATAACTTTTCAGTATAGCGGGAGTGTTGGTCGGAAGCGCCGTAATTTCAGGCACGAAACACTTGTTCAATTGGTCGTTTTCTGGTAGAAACAATCGTAAGGTACATCGGTTAACTTTTACAATAACAATTTGCAGTAAAAAAGTTGATCTTTTAGCTGACAATTCAATTTATACAAACAAAGCATAATAAGGAAGCTAATTGAAGTGATATAACGTAATTTCAATAATAATAATAATAATAATAATAATAATAATAATGCTAACAATAAAATGCGTCACTTTAAATGTAAATGATTGTGTTAAATATGAATTTTAAGTTTAAAACAGCAAAACGGGAAATGGGAAGACACGGTAATTAAAAGACGCCGTTTAATTAGTTAACGAGATTAATGGGCAAAGTTTTACTCTAATTGAAATTTTTAGGAAGATGATCTCTTCTAAATCGTGAGGCCGGGTCAAAAGAGTAGTCACCGGATGCTCTTTTATGACTCACATCTCCTCATCTTCCTTTTTTTGTCATAAAAATTGGCCGGTTCAACAATCCAGCAAGGTTTCACAATTGAAGCCATTTTCTCCGTTGCGTTCCTGGATGTGGCCTCTACCTCTTACTGCATTATTCAGTGTGAGGTGCAGCAACGAGTACTCGGATATCAACGCTCGCCGACGTCTCATACGAGAGTATTTTTGGTACCAGTGTGTATACCATTTATTATACCTATAATATATTACCATTATACCAAGGACGACTTTTATTTATATCCCAACATCATCATTGCCACCTATATGGGTGATGGTGCAATTTTCTTTTCCAACACGAATTCTACACAAGCAATGTCCAGCATCGAACTGAGTTTGTCGAAGAGTGATGCAAAAATTGGAGGACAAGACTGAATGAAAAAATAATGTATCCAGCGCAGAGTTGGGCAAAATCTAACTAATTCAATCATGATTAAGAATTTTGATTGAAGTTTAATCATGATTGAATTAGTCATGGGTAAATTAATCATTATGTGATTTAATCATGATTAATTCCATCATGAGGTATGACTAAATCATACAATGATTAATTTACTCAGGACTAATTCAATCATGATTAAACTTCAATCAAAATTCTTAATCATGATTGAATTAGTTAGATTTTGCCCATTTCTGGCTACAATGACCAACTTACCAAAATCCAACAGACTCCGGATAAAAATTTTGAGATGAGAGTCGTGCTCAAGGCCAACATTCAAAAAGTGTTATCATAAACAAAAACCAAAGTTACATAGTTATTCTACATGTCTATTTTATTACATTCAAGACCCTTAGATGGCGTTTTTTCCAAATAATGTAGAAATCTCTCCTTTCAAGTGGAATAAATTTTAATTCAAAGCAATACTTTTTCCATTAATCGGTTATGTAAACATTTACTTTTCAAAGCGTAGCTTGTTCTAAGATTTTATTTTATTTTATTATTATTATCATTATTTTTTGGATGTTCATAACAAAATAGTTTTACTTATAATTGGAAGATTGATTTTTGTTAAATAAGGTGTTGAAGGATTTTCGTTTTGATGAAATAAATTTCTGTTAGAAAATTTTTTAAAAGTGATGAAGTTGTGTATTTTTCATTTTTTGAGCACCCATTTGAACATGATTTATCGAAATTTAGTCATGACTAACTATATTGTGACTAAATTAGTCATGCCTCGTATTTAATTACTAATCATGACTAATTTAGCCATCAATCACATATGGTGACTAATGACTAAATTACTACCAATCATGATTAACGGTTTGAGTGATCAATCATTAATCATTAGACATGATTAATTTTTGCCCAACACTGATCCAGCGTATATTTACATTGAAAAAACGGTCACAACTTGCCCACTATTGTAATCTAAAAAAAGGAGCTATCGACTTCACTAAACTCAGATACTTAGAAGTGTATATAGACAACAGACGGATGTAGAATCTCCTTGAGACTTAGAAGAACTAAAAAGAAGATCAACTAAGAAAACTTCTTGAACGAAAATGATGATAATTGATCATGACTGTAATACATAATACTAGCTCTTTACAAAACAAAAATTCGACCTATTTGGAGATACTGAACAGAACTGTGATGTACGACGAAATCCACCCTATCCAAATATTCCAATCAAAAATCCCCACAAGAATTCTCCAAGTTCCTTCCTTCGTCAATAATCTCAACATTGCCATCGTTGAAGATTTAATCGGTTCCATCTTCTTTAAGTCCTACTCTATCCTTTAGTCTCATCACTCCGTTCATGCCCTCTCTTCTATCTCATATCCCCTGATTCCTTCAGATGACAGAAGACTTGGACAACTACGAATACTTTTAGAAACGAAATTTGATCGTCAATCACAACTAATTGTATACAAGATATTAATTAGTACGACCACTTTGGACATAAGGAGGGGATCTTGGATTGATAATGTTTAGCAGGAGAAGAACATTAGGTAATTTTAAAAACCCTAAATTTCAGGGCATAAAATTAAAGTTAGTGGATTCCATCAAATTCCTTTGTGTGACACGACAGGAAACTTGATTGGAAAGGTCATATTAATAACATATACAGGAAAGGCACTATTTCAATGGTACAATGTAGGAGAATTGTCGGTAAAACATGGGGCATAAAACCATGGGTAGCCAAATGGGTATATACTGCAATTATTCTACCTAGATTCTTTTTCGCAGCTTTAGTGTGGTGGAAAGGTCTAGAAAATAAAGGGAATATTAATAAATTAAGGTCATTTCAAAGACTAGGTTGTTTGATGATGGCAGGAGCATTTTCAACTACACCCACCCTAGCACTTGAAATCATAACCAATACCACACCACTTCACATTGAGGTTAAGGTGAGCACTAATCAGCTGCTACAGATTAATTAGCGAGGGCAGCTGGAATCATAAGTGCCATAACATAGGTCACTCGAAAATCTCTCAACTGTTGAATAAGGTTAACGGTCAATTATTAAGCGTCAGTGATAAAAAGATTAAAACCCCTTCGGGGAAAAGCACTTTCAGGTAGTCACCCCTTGTGATTATGATTATAGTCTGGATGATGACCATCGTAACATAGACTACTACACAGATGGTTCATTTATCAAAGGTAGAGGGAGTGGTGCAGGAATCTACATACCAAAATTAGGAATCAGCATTTCCTCCCCTCTTGGCAATAACACCTCCGTTTTTCAGGCGGAAATCTGGGCCAACAATGTGTGTTGTTGAACACTGATGGAAAATAAAATTATGGGAAAAGATATTAAAATCTTTTCTGACAGTCAGGCTAGTCTTAGGGCATTACAAAAAGATTTGTCAACCTCACAACTGGTGGAGGAAACTATATATCTTGTCAATAGGATCTCTTTCAGGTTTGTGAACAAGGTAACCCTTATTTGGATACCAGCACATAAAGGACACCATGGCAATGAAGAGGCGGATGGCCTAGCCAAAGAAGGCTCTAATACTGTGTTTGTTGGGCCACAACCGGTATTACCTCACTCTATGAGCACAGCAAAAGAGAGTATTAATAACTGGGGTTTGAAACAATTCCTTAAGGCATGGAATCTATCCCCCGGACATAGGCAATCGAAAGAGTTTGTTAAGGTGATTAAACCAACAGAATCGAAATGGCTATTCTCTAACTCAAAGAAGGGAATTATGAGGATGATAGGTATTCTGACGGGCCTTTGCCCACTGAGAAGACACCTCTCCGTAATGGGTATTTTACCAGATCCCTTTTTCCGTTTTGGAAACAAAAGAAGAAACGGCAAGGCACTACCTCGCAGAGTGTGATAGGTATGCTAGGTCTAGATTTGTAACTTTTGAAGGAGAGGACATCACCAAATCACTCCCCGAGATTAAATGGTCCAAAATCTTGGGGTTTGTGAACAGGTCCAAGAGGTTTATGCAGGACACGTGAGCCGACCAAGTCCCGGACCTTTTAGGGATGGGGTACGAGTCTACCCAGTCATTTAACCCCCCGGGTCTTGGTCGCCCCCCTACATAATATATATATAGTGTAGGCTACAAATAATTATTTAACAAAAAAATTAAGTTCATATCTGTACATAACCGCGTAATTGAGCCCCTTCAAACATAAAACAAAAATATAGTAGCCGTTTTAGATATGAATTAATTACAACTATTTAAGGTTTTTAGTTGAGATAAAAAAGTCAATGGCACGAGCAGGATTCGAACCCAAGATCTTCGGCTAGATACGCCGCTGCTCTACCACTTGAGCTATGTTGACCTCGATCCACTCGGACACTAACTTCCCATCTCAACCCCACCTTTTGAATTTTCCCTTCTTGTAATATATTAATTGGTCAAGCGGACCACAAAATTAGTGAATTATATGAATTAATGTTCAACTTGATTCAGTGCCACATTCTCTCTCCGTATCTGCCAGTTAGCACGTTTGCCACATTTTCATAATATTTATGTTTGAAAAAATGTCTGTTTTTATTTCATTTTATTTTTTAACGAAAACTTCACAGTTGCAAAAAACAATTTGCTAATTGGGCAAGAGTTGCTATGTGAAAGTTTGATAGCGAAAGGAATCTTAAAACATTGATTTTAACCACGAGCCAACCACCGGTTCTGATCGTGTTGTGAATTTAAAGAGCAACGTTAACCTCTCGACGAAATAAAAGACATTTATTGCGTCAATTTATTTACTTTGAAGCCAAAATTAGTATTCATCATTTATTAGTTAGTCATCGCAATTTAAACTAAATATCCGGTTCAGAGCACGTCGGAATTAGGCCGAATGCATACTTAGCGTCCCGCTGTAGTATGCAAACAGTCAGCAACCGTTCAAATGCGACCTACATCATCAACCTGGAAATGTTCACAACACAATTAAACATGCAGCACACACACCTTACGGCTGTGCCATTACAACTACGGCAGGTTCAAGTACGCCACGTTCTTGTTTGCTTAGAGACATTAAAATAAACCATATGATAACAAATATGCTGAGTGTTATGATCGCCATTTATATACATATATAATGAATTTAATCATATTTATGCTTTTTGTAGGTAGTTAAAGCATTTAGTAAATGATCGCCTTGATAGATGAAACAACGTAATGAAACGCACTAACCATTTTCTTAATATAAAAATTCCAATTTTCTTACATATAAATTTTGGATGTATTCGTATATTTCTGAAAACAATTATTGCAATCAGACTACTTTATTTTGTATTTTAGCGGTACGATTGGGTAATATGTATCGGGTTGTCCGGAAAATAATGCAGGATTTTAAGTTTTCATTTAAAAAAATCTATATAAAATATTCTGTTTACGTTTACAGGATTACTCATTTGTATGAATGTCAACACTTATTAATCCTCTTCCAAATGATATTGTTTGTTTACCTCTGTAGCATTCCGCTACTTGGAAATAATTCAGTCATCCTTATAATGTCAAAGCGAGAATTTCGTACGATTTTCTTTTACGAGTTTAAACTCGGCCGAAGCGGAGCCCAAACGGCTAGAAACATTAACCAAGTCTGGGGCGAGGGTTGTGTTAATGAGTGCACTGTGCAAAGGTGGTTTAAAAAATTTCGGGAGGGAGATTTCAGCCTTGAAGATGAAGAAGGTCGTGGAAGGCCTTCCTCTCTTAATGATGATGTTCTGCGATCAGTGGTGGAAGAAAACCCCAAAACAACTGTTCGAGAACTTGCAGAGCAACTCAAAGTCAGTAAAACGACCGTCGCTGACCACCTCAAGGCGATTGGAAAAGTGAAAAAACTCGAAAATTGGGTTCCACACTCATTAAACGATCGCCAAAAAATCAGCGCTTTGATGTTTGTGCATCACTTCTTTGTCGAAACAAAAATGACCCATTTCTGGCCAGAATTGTTACATGTGACGAAAAGTGGATTCTCTACGATAACACTAGACGTTCTGGACAGTGGCTCGACAAAGGAGAAGCTCCAATACATTTTCCAAAGCCCCCAACTCATCAAAAAAAGGTAATGGTTACGGTATGGTGGGCTTCATTTGGTTTAATACACTACAGCTTCTTAAATTCTGGCGAAACCATCAATGCTGAATCATACTGTAACCAAATTAATACCATGCATCAGAAATTGGCAGTAATGAAGCCCTCTTTGGTCAATCGGAAAGGGCCCATTTTGTTGCATGACAACGCTCGACCACATGTGTCACGTGTAACGTCACAAAAATTATTGGAGCTTGGCTATGAAACTTTGCCTCACCCACCCTACTCTCCGGACCTCTCGCCTACTGACTACCATTTTTTTAGACACCTGGACCACTACTTACAACACATAATATTCAAAAATCAAACGGAACTGGAAAATGCATTTATTGACTTTATCAATTCTAAAAATTCTGAATTCTACTCAGACGGAATTAATAAGTTACCAACACGTTGGGAGAAATGTATTGAGAGTATGGGAAATTATTTTGATTAAAGAACATTGCTTTAAAGTAACTAGTTTCTTTTTTTTTGTTTAATACCAAAATCCTGCATTATTTTCCGGACAACCCAATAATACTCAACTCCAAGCTCATGAAGCTTATAAGCGGGTGTACTCTGATGATGAAAGAGACGGAAACTATAAACCCTACACCCCACACCTTACTCCTCCTCCTACCCAAATCCCAATCCTAATCTCACAATCCAGCCCGATTCTAGAGTGTTATGCGATGCCGATGGATGGTAGGTACAGGGGTATCTCTTCCAATAACAGAGCTTCAAGGGTACCAGGTGACCCCCGTGAGTAATCAACTTTACACCGGAGAGAGGGTTCCTACGGCGCGGACTTTTAGATCCCTCACACTCCTAGGAATCATATGGATAGAACAAACGAAATTAACATTGGGGGAACCTGCAAAGGAGACCCCAAAAACCAACTTATGGAAATTGAAGAGGTCTCCGAACCCTTTTCAACTCCCATAAACCAAGAATTGTAGGACAATCTACTTGCGTAAACTTCTAGAGATGCGATGGGGGTCTTCAGGAAGCTATACCAAACCAGAAGACGAAACCACTGAAATGGAGGTAACGGAGAAGATTGAAAAACTACACCTCAAACCAAAGAAAATCTCAGGGGCTCAGAGGCGTAAAATTGCAATCAAACAATCCACACAAAAGGGGGACCAATAGTGAAAATAATCAGGAAAGGAATAATTTTCATTTCCGGATTCCGAGGCCGACTACTGTACCCAACAAACTAGGGTCAACCCCGACCAAAAGTGGTAAAAGGGTATACTCACCGAATAGTACTCCATCATCAAATGGATGTACTCCTACGATATGCCCTAAAGAAGCAAAATTGAGAGAAGCGATGTGGAAAGAACCATCCCCCTCACCGAAAGAAATTAAACATACCAGCAAACCTTCAACGCACTAAAGATGGCCGTGGTTTTGGAAGGATACCCGGATAAAGTGTTGACAGCCGTCAGGGATCACTCCAAAGTTCCTCAGTTAAGGAATGCGGTGAAAAAGGGGCAGTCCTGATAGCCTGTAAAACCCTAAGTGCCAAGGAATGGCTCATAGAAATGGTACCTGCCACCTGTGGGGATTGAAAACCCACTAGAGTGGCCAAGTTTATGCCGGATCGTGAAATTCTGGGCACAACGGACACTGCCACTGTTCTCGGGCTGATGAAATCCCAGAACCTAGGAATTAATACCGGTCGATAGAAGGTCGTCAGCCAGAGAGTAGAAAGCAAAATCACTTGTAGTAGACAAAGATGATGCATCCTTTGGGGCTCTAAGGAAAACTAATTAAAACTTTATCTTGGCTTTGCAATGATAACTACTAAACTTCATCAAAATAGAGTAAGACTGACGCTGAGTGTTCTTCAAGCAATCCTCTAGCACAGTAAAAGTCTAACACTTATGCTTTGTCGAGTTGTCAAAAAAAAGAAGCATGTTTGGCGATTTTTCGAAGTTAAGAGGTGAAGGGGTACACAAAATTCACCAATTCTGACATTTTAATCGAAAATTCACAACTTGAACACCCTATCAAAAAATTCTCCGTTACAAACCTCGTTTGTTAATGACCGAATTCTCCGTCACATTAGACCAACACCAGTCCGATTCATGAAACATTCGAATTTTGGCTAATTTATTGCTTATCACCCAAATCGAATGTTACTGTTTTCTGATGGGTACCCCCTACTGAATGAAATAATGTACGAAAAATCTAACGGAGAATTTTTTTATAGTGTGTTCAAGTTGTGAATTTTCGATAAAAATGTCAGAAATGGCAAATTTTCTGTACCCCTTCACCTCCTAAATTCGAAAAATAGCCAAAAATAAAAATTTCGGCCGATCAGGCTGGTTTTAATTTCATTCGACTACAGATGTTGTTTTGAGCTGTTTTAGGGTCAGGCTAACGGTTAGTATCAATTTAACGAATAAGGTCAAAAAATGTGATTTTTCGTGGTTTTTTGCCTGTAGCTCGGAACTGAAGGGTTTGCGGACACAGGTTTATAGGACCTTTTTTACTCAGCGTTCAATTTCCTATAAGATCTGGAAGTGTGGCTGAATCGATTGGGGCCACCTTGTATAGTTCAAAACTTATTAATTTTATTATCTTAGTAAAGGATTATAATCTAATTACTTAAGACGATTCAGCTATTATTTGGCTATTAAAAAGTAATAAGAAACAACCCACTCAGTATTTTACTATCAGGCATTAGCCATTAACTAATTACAACTGGTCGCTTTGAATAAGTTTAATATTAATTTCACTTGCCGGTTCACTCCTAAACATTTTGAATGAACTAAGTTCGAACCACCCTTTACAATCTGAAAGGGTATCAACCTTAGAAAACAATTGCAACCGCCGAAACGAAGTTGGCTGCCAAGTTTGCCCCAGTTAATTTTCTATGGATCTTAGCTGGGCTCAACTAATTCCAATTTTCCGGGCATGTTCAATTTTATACTGCATCGATGCTTGTTATAAGGATTACTAGTAACAATTTCATTGAGGAGAAGAAATGTTTTTTTCAAAATTTGATTTTAAAAATCTAAATTTAGCCAACTGATAATAATCATCACGGAAGTAAGTTAACTGTATTCTTTTTGTAGTGATAAGCAGGGTTTATGACCGTTCATAAGATATGAAAGGAGGGGGAGTAGTTTTTTATTGGGCTATAATTTTACAGATTATACAGACAATTTATGCATTTAAAGAATAAAGTATAGTCATTACTTTATTTTTACATTTAAATAATGGAACTTTTTCGCTAAAAGAGTGAAAATTATTAAGTGTTTGGTGATTAGTGACCGTTAGTCGATGATTATTCAGAAATCGTGAGATGCAGTCTAGTGTGATGTAGGTTTCAGAAAAACATTTTCTTTATCGTGCCAACGTTTCGATCTTTATTGAGATCATCTTCAGGGCCTGGGATTTACAAGCATTGTTTAAATTTAACAAATACACGTACGATGTGGAAAAAAGTGAATTTATACAATGCAAAAAAATATTTTTTATATCCAATCAATGTATTTATACTCACTCAAAGTTTTCTCCGTAATTGTGCCTTTCTTGCGTGTCGTGTTGAGAGTGCCAGTGACACTCAGTATTCTTTACCCACCATTTTGAACACAAACACAATTTCGACTTCAACAATGCAAAAATATTACACACAGAACAAAACAAACATACACGTAACTTTTTAGAAATTTACTTAATTTAATTAGAAATCAACAGAGATAAACACAGCATCAATTACAGAATTCATTATTTTCTTATTTTTTTTCTACAACCTATATGTATTTGTTAAATTTAAACAATGTTTGTAAATCCCAGGCCCTGAAGATGATCTCAATAAAGATCGAAACGTTGGCACGATAAAGAAAATGTTTTTCTGATACCTACATCACACCAGACCGCATCTCTCGATTTCCGAATAAGAATTATTAAGGATAAATATATATATATATATATATACTATAAAATAACTGAAATGTCGTTCTTACGCATTTAAAAAAAAAAGGTATTTAAACTAACCATAAAACAGGTAACAAAAATGAGAAAATAGACAAAAAGGAACATACAATAATTAAATTTTACTGGGAGGGAAATATATTCATAAATGTATGCAGTAATAATATAAATATTAAGCTAGGCATTGAACATGTTAACAATCGATATAAAATTTAAGCAATATTTAAGGAAAAAGAACGCAGAAATATGTAAACAATAGAAAGATAGGCTGAAAATCAATTAAGTTGTTCTTGTCATTAATGTAACAGAACAAACAGTGGAAAATGTAAGAAAACAGATTCACATCATGAGCATATTCGACGATGACTTTATTTTATTTTGTCAACATGTTATCTTCGAATACAAAGCAACAGCTAAGTAGAAACAATCTAAAGAACGAAGGAGACCCATACAAAAAAACTTGCAGCTACGACAATCAATGGCCTTCTTGAAAAGAGAATCAAGTCAGTTGAACTGAACTAAGAAACTAGGAAAGTACAATAAATCATAAAGTCGCAGAACACTATAACTTCGATTCCAAGTAAAATGCAACCTTATCATCATCAACATTATTACTGAATTTGTACATTTTAATTCCTATCCAACAAGAATCTAACACAATTGCCATTTTCGAATCTTGCAGATTTGCAGATGAATGACGTGATTTTTTAAGGTGTGTTGATGAATTAGAGGTGCCAGATTTAGATCTTATGCTCAACAAACCTTTCCCAAAGTAGTTGCTACAGCTAAACCAGAGGATGGTGCAATGCCGAAAATCGTTTGAATAATTCAACAAACCGGCAAAGTCGCAAAGTGAAAATGGACCACGATAAGTAACTCAGTGCGGTTCAACATAAGCTCCGGACGGGTTATGGAAAAATCCGAAATTCATTCGTCATTAAAAAAAGAAAAATTAAAGAACTAGAGTTCGTCAAAAATACAACACCAATGTATATGGAAAAAAAATCATTAGTCAAGAAAAGGGACAAAGACATTCATTAAAAATGTAGTTTGGTAACTGAAAAACAACCAAAATAGTTCTGAAATATTTTAAGAAGATTTCAATAAATATAGTAAGATAAATTATCTTTGCATTTCAACGATTGACAAAGTATTAAGATATTAATATTTGAAAAACGGTAGATCCTTCTAAAGCGTTTAAGGTTAGTGTGCAATCGCAACTATTATTTTTTATGAGGCTGTATTGTTGACGTAGTGCTTTGCATTAATAAAAGTGACCGAGTAAGTGGATAACTTTTACACTCAAGTAGATTTCAGTTTAAAACTTTTCAAAATTACCATCATGAATTTTCATACGTTGGTGTGGCGACATGGAAAATATTTTCCAAGTTGAGAAACAAAAAAATAATTTGGAATGGGTTATGAATTTAAGAGGAATTTTCTCGAGGCTCGTTTTGAGCCAACTGATCGGTTTAAATTAGCTAAGTCTGCTAAATAATAAATAAATCAATAGCAAATAATTCGTTTTCATTCCATTTTAATTTGTGAAACCGGGATCACGACTGACAATTCGACAGGTCCTTGCTCGAGTGGATTTTTGGCAGAGAATTCGTCGATGTTGCACAGAAAGGGTGAATTTTTTTCTTACTT
This sequence comes from Cimex lectularius, assembly GCF_000648675.2. Lineage (NCBI taxonomy): Eukaryota > Metazoa > Arthropoda > Insecta > Hemiptera > Cimicidae > Cimex > Cimex lectularius. The sequence continues at coordinate 114,451 of NW_019392818.1, read as the reverse complement.
TCTTGTTCGAGACTGTTTGTTTGGCAGGCCGTCGTATGTGGTATGGGGAGTGCCTCTTCTCAATCTTCTCATCGTCCACTCTCCTACTAAGTTTGCAACAGAATCCAATATTTGTATAAACTATTTCACTTTTTATACTTACCACATCAATAGTGTGCCAAGATAAACATTTATTAATTATGTACTTAAAAATGTATAAGACAATCATCAATGAATTGGAAGTGATAATCTGTACAACAGCATTGCGTAAATAACAGTTCTAATTTTGTCCAACCGCCAGTGATGAAACTTTACTGTAAATAAATAATTAATGTCGATTTCATATATACATGTATAGTGAACAATGTTTTATGTCGGCAATAAATATCGGGTGCTTTTTTCACATATGCCGCGTGAGTTTTTATGAAAGATGTGGCCTTTTATTTTTACGCAGCTTATTTTATTATAAACCTAAGTATAGTTCCAAAAATAATGTTTTACATAGAATCTCCTATTGCCATTATTATTTTAATAAGATGGCGAGTAAAGAAAAAAATTGAGATCAATTTTTTTAAAATTTAATGCCCTATTTTTATCACACGTTTTGAAAGTCCTTTTCATTCTGAAAAAGTACCACAAAGTCAAACATTCATCGATTCATTCTGGAGATATCGAGCTTTTTCCTCCGGAACTCGATAATTTCAAGTAATCTTTTAAAAAGTAGAAGATTAATTGAATAAAGTATGAAAATTTAATTTTTGTTATTTTGTTCTATTAAATTTTAAACCCGAAATATTGAAATTATCGAGTTCTGAAGGAAAACATAAATATTTTTAGAATAAAACGATGAAATTTTGAGATATTTTTTAAAACATATTAAAAGTCCTTTAATAGCCAAGGATTGTTTTTTGTAAGATTTGACTCCTAATGAATAAATAAAAACCACTTTAAACATCCCTTGCTTAAGAAGTAAAATAATTAATATGTTAGCAGTTACAAGTTGGAATTAAACTATTTTTAAACGAACATATTTGAAATAAGCAAAAAAAATTATGGGTGTGCGTTTATCTGTTTTATTAACAAACATAAATTATTCTTCAACCACTTATTTTTTTGCGTGGTTGTTTTGCTTTGTGGATGACTGGATAAAAATATCATTAAAGCAAACGTCCAGCAGAAAAAAATAATTCGCTTCTGTCAACTTTTAAAAACTTATATTAAGAATCTCTGGTGATTTCAATCTTAATTAGTTGACCAGAGGGCGGATTTAGTTATTAATACATTTTTATACGATTTTAACTTCTGAAACTTACTGTTAGTATTTTTTCATTTACGAAAATAATATGGATTCTATACGGCGCTACAAGAGACTAACCCCGCACGACGGACACGTCGTGAGTACTGGCAGTATCTACTGCCCCAGTCTTGCATTTTTTCCTTAAAATTCATCATTGGTTTTTTTCTCATAGATAGTACCTCTGCCCATGGAAAGTTTATGGTATCATTTAAAAAAAATTGAAATTGGGTGCAGTGTTGGGCAAAAATTAGCATGTCTTATGATTAATGATTGATCACTCAAACCGTTAGTCATGATTGGTAGTAATTTAGTCATTAGTCACCATATGTGATTGATGGCTAAATTAGTCATGATTAGTAATTAAATACGAGGCATGACTAATTTAGTCACAATATAGTTAGTCATGACTAAATTTCGATAAATCATGTTCAAATGGGTGTTCAAAAAATGAATAATACACAACTTCATCACTTTTAAAAAATTTTCTAACAGAAATTTATCTCATCAAAACGAAAATCCTTCAACACCTTATTTAACAAAAATCAATCTTCCAATTATAAGTAAAACTACTTTATTATGAACATCCGAAAAATAATGATAATAATAATAAAATTTAAAAAAATCTTCGACCAAGCTACGCTTTGAAAAGTAAATGTTTACATAACCGATTAATGGAAAAAGTATTTCTTTAATTAAAATTTATTCCACTTGAAAGGAGAGATTTCTACATTATTTGGAAAAAACGCCATCTAAGGGTCTTGAATGTAATAAAATAGACATGTAGAATAATTATGTAACTTTGGTGTTTGTTTATGATAACACTTTTTGAATGTTGGCCTTGAGCACAACTCTCATCTCAAAATTTTTATCCGGAGTCTGTTGGATTTTGGTAAGTTGGTCATTGTAGCCAGAGTTGGGCAAAATCTAACTACTTCAATCATGATTAAGAATTTTGATTGGTTTAATCATGATTGCATTAGTCATGAGTCAATTAATCATTGTATGATTTAGTCATACCTCATGATTGAATTAATCATGATTAAATCACATAATGATTAATTTACTCTGGTTGGGTGTACGTGTTGATATGGTTATATTCAAAAAATTGCTTTATGCAACTGACTTATTTTTGAATTGCGACAATCCAGTATTAATTAATTTCTTATTATTATTTATTATCAATATTAGTATGACATAAAATGTTTAATTGAAATGTGTGTTTATTTAGTGATTTGTTTTTTAATCATTTGTTGGGAGTACGTGTTGATATGGTTATATTAAAAAAAAAGTTGCTATATGCCACAGACATATTTTTGATTTTCGACAATCCCTCTGCACTCCAGCAAAATAAAAAATTCCGAAATTGATATGGTCAATTGTAGAACAGTAAATCGGAAGGACATCAAACCAAGTGGTCAAGGAGAACAAGTTCGAGTTTAGTATCCAATATAAATATCTCGGGATCATCCGCGAGTTTTCCATAGCAAGGTACTTGAAACAAAAAGTAACTTTCGCAAAAACGGCTTTACATACTATCTGTAGGGTTTTGATTACGCAGGATTCGGTCTCATGGTAAGCAAAGGTCAAGCGTTTTAATGGTCCTTGCCCGTCCATATCGACTAACACTTCTCAAGTCAAGGGCTTTAGGTAGTATGACAAAGTTGAAACGTTTTAAGATTTTTTATTCGAAAAATATTTTCCTTGCCAACATGAACTCCAAATTTCATTCTATTTTAGAATCCGATAAAGCCCCATACCGCGTACCTAACATTCACATAGTATACGTCTGCAGAGTATTACAATATGATGATTCCCGCTTTACTAAAATTACAACGCTTAGGATTATTCTTTAGAGCTGCTCATGGTATGCCATTGGCTCTTGACCATAATTCACTGAAAACGTAAAAATGAATGTGTGGTGATTAGTGACCGTTAGTAGATGATTATTCAGAAATCGTGAGATGCGATCTGGTGTGATGTAGGTTTCAGAAAAACATTTTCTTTATCGTGCCAACGTTTCGATCTTTATTGAGATCATCTTCAGGGCTCAAAGTGTTTATCTTCCGTGTTGATGTGTCATTCCTTTCTGTCGTGTTGAGACTGGCACACGAACAGGAATGACACATCTACACGGAAGACAAAAGCTTTGATCCCTGAAGATGATCTCAATAAAGATCGAAACTCAATTAATAAAAGTTAGTGTCCTGATTGGGATTCGAACCTACGACCCGAGGCTTGATACGCAGCTACTCTACCACTTGAGCTATCGTGACCTCCGAGGAGGCCCAGGGCACTCTCAACACGACACGCAAGAATGGCACATTACGCAGAAAACAAACACCTCGTGCCCTGAAGATGATCTCAATAAAGATCAAAACGTTGGCACGATAAAGAAAATGTTTTTCTGAAACCTACATCACCTTGAGTCACTCTGAAGATATCGAGGTTTTCTTTCGGATCTCGATAATTTCAAGTAATCGTTTAAAAAGTAGAAGATTAATTGAATAAAGTATGAAAATTTAATTTTTGTTGTTTTGTTCTATTAAATTTTAAACTTAACTACCCGAAATATTGAAATTATCGAGTTCTCTTTTTCTCAATAAGTAAAAATGAATGATAGAAAAAAAATGTTTGAACATTGCTCTTTCTTTTATACATTTATTTCGTACAGACAACCAAGAATTAAATATACATCGACTTGGAGGTTTTGTTAGCTTTTGAAATTAAGGTGCGAACAGTCGTTTTTTAAATATAGGCTAGGAAGAAAGGAGGATGTAAACGAAACCTGCTTAATGTGCAACTCTAAAGGAAGGAAGGGCGTTTTCCATTTTATGGCCGAAAGTTTTACTCTTTTTGTGTTTCATCTTTCTTGGACCACGGCTCATTTCATAGGCCCACTTTATTACCGTTCTTAGCATTAATAATTGTGGCATTCTAAGGTCGGTATTCATAGTTAGCCTTACCTCAAATCAACAGAAATAACAAATAAAGGGTTTTGATGTTACTACCTCCGACGAACCGCATCTCAATTCATGTCGTATGTTTATTGTACAAGATTCGCAAGTAGAGATCATGCCCACCCTCGGAATGCCGACGTTTTTGAAAAAAAAAGAAACATTTATAAGTATGTCCGGTTCGCATGCCCTGGACCTGTACCTTACAGTGATGAGCGCCCAAACCGATGCGGACACCTACGCCACGTAAGATTGTTATTGTTTTATTGTCTTTTATGTTACACCATAAATTTTTGATAGTGTCCAACCTAATTTTGCGGAAATCCATAATAACTTGATGAGTAGGATATAAATTGTCTCCAAAATAGGCGTTTATTTCATACGACGCGTTTCGGTCTAACATAGACCATCTTCACTATCTAAATATTAAAATTGGTATGAATTATGTTCTAATTATATACAGGTAATTACATAATTGAATTTGATGTAAGCTAACAATAAAGAATATACCAAAATATAATCGTAATATTTAGAACTGCTTTAAATTTACATACCTTTTTTAAAAGTTTAAAAGTGGATATCTGGATAACCATGGACGTGGCGAGTAGTCTGTCAAGAATGGGCTATTAAATAGAACTTTTCTTTTTAGCGATTGGTATTTCCGTATTGGTATTCGATATAAAAAAAGTTCCATTCCAAAAAACCCATTCTTGACAGACTACTCGCCACGTCCAGAGCCGTCCAGATATCCACTTGTAATCTTACAATTATGTAACAAACCGTCAAACTACTTTATGTAGAAAAAAAGGTATGAAAATTTAAAGCTAAAAATTTAAAGTATTAGTCTTATATTTTGGTATATACTTTATTATTAGCTTATATCAAATCTAATTATGTACAGACGAGTATATAGATTGTATATAATTTGAACCCCTTTTGTTATTTAGTCACTGAAGATGGTATATATTACACCGAAACGCCGCTTCTGACTAAAAAAACGCCTATTGTAGAAAAGAGAATTTATTTCCTACTCATCAACTAATACCATAAAGCTACCATTTTTATGAGTAGTAAAATTGTGCATTAATCAAACAGAGATGAAAGATTATTTTATTTATTTATAATATATAAGAAAATATAAAAGTGAATAGTTTATTTTGTATTATTGGTATCTTGAAAGTACGTTTCTTTGTTTTTGAAATTCATGCCTTGATGATGGCTTCAAATAAAGTCTAAAGCATGGCAGTCTTCACCCAAAATGGGATTGATTGACAAGAAATTGTCCGGTATTTGTAATTGTTTTATTATTATTATTTTCAAACTTGGATAGATTAAGTGGTGAGAGTTCATCTGATGGTTATTCAGATATTGTGAGATGCGGTCGGGTGTGATGTAGGTTTCAGAAAAACATTTTCTTTATCGTGCCAACGTTTCGATCTTTTATTGAGATCATCTTCAGGGCCTGGGATTTACAAACAATGTTTACATTTAGGATTTAACAATTACATTTAGGATGTGGAAAAGTGAATTTGTACAATGCAAAATATATTTTATATTCAAACAAAGTATTTCTATTCACTCAAAGTGTTGTCTTCTGTGTAATTGTGCCATCCTTGTGTGTCGTGTTGAGAGTGCCAGTGAAATTTTGCTGTTTTATGTTTATATATGTTTGGTGTTGAAGGGGTGGGGATGGAAGTCGGTATATAAAAGACAATTTTGTGTAAGGGGAACAATGTGTTGGTAATAGTTCTGCCAGATTGTCCTTTCAGGATTATATAGAAAGGGGATAAATAGGAAAAGGAAAGCTAAATTGTTGGAAAATTAAACTATGTGAAAATTATTTGATGTGTGGAATGTAATGTAATGATATATGTATGTTATCTATATTGTATTTGGTTAATGATATTGGCGTAGCTGCGACTGAGTTTACATGTGTCTGTTCTGTAATTGATGCTGTGTTTATCTCTGTTGATATAAACCATTTCTAAGAAATTACGTTTATGTTTGTTTTGTTCTGTGTGTAATACTTTTGGATTTTTGAAGTCGAAATTGTGTTGGTGTTCAAGATGGTGGAGTGCTGTAGGATTTTGCTTGGGTTTTTTGCAATCATAATCACTAATCTCTACACACGTTCATCTGATGATTGTTAGTACGGGTGTCCATCGGAATTCATATTAAATATTCAGTAATTTGTCTTAACTGAAACGTCTTTATATACAAAAAGCAAGCTATCGATTTTTAACAGTAAACTAGGTTGAGATACGCTAAGTAAATATTACTGTATCCGCTCATAACCCACTAATCATTTAGAAAACTAACACATCTGGCATAAAGTTTGATATGCCAATTAAAATCCATATAATTGTAAACGAAGTTCAGACAAGTCGTAAAACAGGTGTTTCTATCAGTTTTAAAAGTGTTAACAGAATGGAAGGGTTAGAAATAAATGGGAAAGGTGCTACTACCGGACCAACTACCTGTGAACGACCATGGAAGGAAAATAATTAAGCAGACCAACTAGGGCTTAACTTCGCCGGTTCAAATTTATAGCCTTTAGGGGTGCTTACACGATCAATAATGTCCCGATAACATTTCGAACTTACGGAAGTCATTTGCCCGAGGTTGAGCCAATTTGGTAATGAAATCTGTTCTTCAACAATTAATTTGGCCTTAACTAGGAACGGTCTGGTTTTACATACACAATTTCACGAGTTGTAAAATAAATGGGGGAAGAGTGAAGCACGATCGTAAATTTCTTATGTCTCCAGAGATTGCATTCTGGCATCAATGCCGTACAATCAATTTCTTACAGAATCGTTAATCAGCTTTTGTTAATACCTTTAAATATAATTCAAATTTACCCGACGAAATGTCTTGAAATTTGTATACAAGCAGTTCTTAACAATAAGAAACTTATTTTGTATAGCTGTACGTGAAGATAATAACGATAGGATATCCGGTATTTAGTATAGGTTATAAGAGAAAGTTAAAGGTCAAAGGTTAAAACGATTCGACCTCTTTACGACCTTGCGCACTACGACTGATATTGGGTTTATCGTGCAATTTACATTGTCTAAAGTTCCTCGTTAACCTCATGTCTTTTCCAAGATACCAAAGATTGGTTACGGCCTTGCTTCTACTACTCTCAGGAGTAGAAATTTAAGTCTGTATAGGCTTTCTTCTTCCTGGCAATATCTGCACAGCCAATTTCTACGGTTCCGAGTGTAGAGATAGCCTCCGGTGTGTGGTAAGCTACCATTCTCGTCCTTCCACATCCTAACTCTAGTAGTCCTCCAGTTAGTTTTCGTTTTTGAATTCCTCTTACTTTCTACACACCTATTGAACTAAAGACTTATTATCACATTCACTATCTTGCCAATTTTGGTTTTTGTCACTTTGGTATGCGATTGAACCGTTCAGTACCTACAAGTGTAATTTTGCTGTTTCACAATTATCTGAAATGTCCTGATGTTATCCCAAACGGCTCTGGACTTTGGACTTGGGATGAACCTGTAGCTTTTAGTGCCGCCTAGCAGTTTGAGTACATGGCTAATATTTTATTGGAAACGAATCATTCGATCTCACTGGCGCAGCGTTTAGTAGGAAGTCTCCGCCTGAAATACAGTGATTCCACGAGACTTAATAAAATCTAGTAATTGGCTGCTATAAATACCGTACACTGACCACAGTCGATCTTAGAGCCTTCTATTAACCAGGTATCTTGTATGAAAAACAGATCCCTTTCTCCCAGCCTTCTCTATGAACTAATTAATTTAAAATTTCTTATAAAATCTGGAAAGGATTACAAAAAAGAATTCATGTCGAGAGACGTTGCTTAGAACTCCTATAACCTGACGATGAGCTAAAAGCTCGAAATCCGGACTGTTGGAAAAAACTTACTGTGATTAGGAACTATCTTTTTAAAATGATTGAACACCGCACTCACTCCACCATTCATCATTTCTATTACAAAAAAAGTGTTACTTTTGAGAATACAAGGTGAACAATTGGACCTAATATAGGTTACAGTCATCTCGTCGAAGAAGTTGTCATAAATCCTTATGCGACAGATTTTGCACCAGAGTTAAATTTCGTGCAGTCGGGATTGAAGAGAACGAGATGACTGAATGTTTGGTTGGTTTGCTGAGAATAAATGTCTTTTTGGCATACAAATATCGACAATATTATCGAAAATTATAATCGAGAATATCAAGAATATACCCTTGTGTCTCGCTTTTCCAGACCGAAGCTTGATCTTCAGAAAGATCGGATTTTAGCGGACTAAAGGACAAAACATCGGAGGAAAAACTCTTAGCCAAGAAATAACTGAAATAATTGAACAAATTCTTGACAAGATTATTCAATGAACTAGGACAGGACGTAAAAATAAACACGATTTTGCGAATTGAAGCTTTAATTGTTTTACTACTTGCTATTAGACCTTTATACTAGGGGGTAAAGCATGTATTGGGTTGTCCGGAAAATAATGCAGGATTTTGGTATTAAACAAAAAAAAAGAAACTAGTTACTTTAAAGCAATGTTCTTTAATCAAAATAATTTCCCATACTCTCAATACATTTCTCCCAACGTGTTGGTAACTTATTAATTCCGTCTGAGTAGAATTCAGAATTTTTAGAATTGATAAAGTCAATAAATGCATTTTCCAGTTCCGTTTGATTTTTGAATATTATTTGTTGTAAGTAGTGGTCCAGGTGTCTAAAAAAATGGTAGTCAGTAGGCGAGAGGTCCGGAGAGTAGGGTGGGTGAGGCAAAGTTTCATAGCCAAGCTCCAATAATTTTTGTGACGTTACACGTGACACATGTGGTCGAGCGTTGTCATGCAACAAAATGGGCCCTTTCCGATTGACCAAAGAGGGCTTCATTACTGCCAATTTCTGATGCATGGTATTAATTTGGTTACAGTATGATTCAGCATTGATGGTTTCGCCAGGATTTAAGAAGCTGTAGTGTATTAAACCAAATGAAGCCCACCATACCGTAACCATTACCTTTTTTTGATGAGTTGGGGGCTTTGGAAAATGTATTGGAGCTTCTCCTTTGTCGAGCCACTGTCCAGAACGTCTAGTGTTATCGTAGAGAATCCACTTTTCGTCACATGTAACAATTCTGGCCAGAAATGGGTCATTTTTGTTTCGACAAAGAAGTGATGCACAAACATCAAAGCGCTGATTTTTTTGGCGATCGTTTAATGAGTGTGGAACCCAATTTTCGAGTTTTTTCACTTTTCCAATCGCCTTGAGGTGGTCAGCGACGGTCGTTTTACTGACTTTGAGTTGCTCTGCAAGTTCTCGAACAGTTGTTTTGGGGTTTTCTTCCACCACTGATCGCAGAACATCATCATTAAGAGAGGAAGGCCTTCCACGACCTTCTTCATCTTCAAGGCTGAAATCTCCCTCCCGAAATTTTTTAAACCACCTTTGCACAGTGCACTCATTAACACAACCCTCGCCCCAGACTTGGTTAATGTTTCTAGCCGTTTGGGCTCCGCTTCGGCCGAGTTTAAACTCGTAAAAGAAAATCGTACGAAATTCTCGCTTTGACATTATAAGGATGACTGAATTATTTCCAAGTAGCGGAATGCTACAGAGGTAAACAAACAATATCATTTGGAAGAGGATTAATAAGTGTTGACATTCATACAAATGAGTAATCCTGTAAACGTAAACAGAATATTTTATATAGATTTTTTTTAATGAAAACTTAAAATCCTGCATTATTTTCCGGACAACCCAATATTATAGTTAATGTTCTAAGAGAAACCTAAGTCTATCGCCGTACTAGTTTATCTTCTACGGTGTCACGAACGAAGCGCCAAACAACATTAACATACCTTTTACATGTTATTTCCTAATGAAAATTCCTTGGGCTGTGCCGGGGTTTGAACCCAGAACCGCTACCATGGCAAATACGAGTTCTCGGTACGATTGGTCCAAGTCCATATATAATATGCAAGCAAAACCTGACAGTACACAAACAGGATAAAATTGCGAGTAAAAACTGATTGGAAATTAAATTACAGTTAAATCAATGTATATAGCTGAAATGTAATATACCTAAACTGAAATATGACTAGCAGTGAATTATTTTAACATCTTTCGCGTTTAATTTGTGCCTCCCTTGCCGTTAAAGCCTGTTCTCCGAGGTATATTGCGAGTAAAATTAAATTACTAATCATCTTTGCCTCTTTTTGTTAAAATTCTAAGTAAAGCGTAAAACTTTACCTGGTTAACTCAGAAGAAAAAATGTTGAAAAAATATTCAGTTGAAAAAACTCATACACACTTGTATTGTCAAAACATTTCGTCATCATTGCTTTGCTAAATTACATTACCGACGGACAGATTCTAAACTTGTAAACTGTGATAAATGAGCTAGAAAAGGAAAAAAGAAGATAAATGTTAGCCTGTTGTTGAAATTTAGGCCTCGAATATATGTACTGATTTATCCAACGGTTCATCTAACTAAATGTCAACATTTTGTCATTTCATGCAATTTTTAGTTGTTCAGGACAACATGAATCTTAGTGTTCCACATCAATAAAATTTATCCTTTCATTGTAAAAGCTGATCCCGTTAGGTACAAATATTGATCGAACATGTAGAAACAGAGAAATCAAGGCGTCATTACACAAGTCTCTTGTTTAAGGATGTTTTAAGAGTCAATTTAGCCTTTAGGGAGGTATAAAAACTTCATATTTCATAAATCGTTATTCAGTAGCTTTTGGTGCATTTATTTCACGAGAGTATTTCAACTACGAAGTACATGAACCGTTGGGGTGCGGTCCTTTTGAAAAAAGCCCATTTGTAAGTACGTTGACTTCGAATGCACAGCCGCTGGATTCGAACCCGGGACCTCTACCTTACAGTGATGAGCGCCGTGTCAACGCCTAAACACATGAGTTTGTTTTGTGAATGGTGCTCAACAAATGCCCTTAGTATTAATATTGAAAATATAATAATTAGTTTCAGACGTTCAAAATAAATTATTGAATTTTGTTACAAGTTATATATTCGGAGTATATCTCGCGTTACCATAATCTGTGAACTTGATGTTTTTTTGTTTTGTTTTTCAATAGTCATTTATCTTATTCTGTATGCATTTTTAAATGTATTAAAATGATTGGGTTTATTCGTAGAATAACTGGTGGTTTTAGAATTGTTAGAGTTGTTAAAGGCCTATTTTTTGCTCTTGTACAAAGTTATATGGATAATGCAAATCTAGTGTGGAACCCTCATATGCTTACATTTTTAATAACTTCAATAAAATTCTAAAACTTTTTATTAAGCATACGGTTCATGCTTAATGGGATCAATCAGTGGGATGGCGATTATTATCGCTATTCATCTGACTATTGGCTTCATCATTTCTCTCTGTTTCCTCCTGAATCCAAGATTAAACTATCCACCGTTATCTTTGTTTGGAAACTGTTCCATAATCACATTGATTGTCCGGAATTACTAGGTTTAATTGGATATCGCGTACCTAATAATAGAACAAGAACAAAAGCAAGTCTTGCGTTGCCCTTCCATAGAACAACTTATGTAATGAGGACTTCTTTCTCTTTTGTCAGTAATGAATTCATTTAATGATTCCATTGATATTCATAATATCTGTAGTATTAAGATTACAAAGAGCCAGGTATGTATTTGTTATTACGAAAAAATAGTTAATATGTTCATATTTATTATATATTGTATGTACGTTTGATTTATAACTATTCAGAAATCGTGAGATGCGGTCTGGTGTGATGTAGGTTTCAGAAAAACATTTTCTTTATCGTGCCAACGTTTCGATCTTTATTGAGATCATTTTCTGGGCTCAGTGTTTGTTTTCTTTGTTATTGTGTGTCGTTTTGTTATTGAGTGCACTCTCAACACGACACGCAAGAATGGCACAATTACACAGAAGAAAAACACTTTGAGCCCTGAAGATGATCTCAATAAAGATCGAAACGTTGGCACGATAAAGAAAATGTTTTCTGAATCCTACATCACACCAGACCTCATCTCACTATTTCTGAATAATTATCGATTAACGGTCACTAATCACCACACATTTCTACACGTTTTATTTATAATTGTAAGTTGATATAATTATATGTATATGATATTGTTTTGTATTACTAGTTGGGCATTTGCCTGTTATTGTAATTATTTCTGAAATAGATAAACAGTTGCGGCATCCGACGCCCCTGTTATTATTGTTATTATTGTTATTATTATTGAAATTACAATTAAAATTACATTATTTCACTTTCATCTTTGTAAAAATGTTATAGGCTGTGTACACACTCACAACACTGAACTTTCATTTTTTTCAACTTTCTGGAATTATCTTTCTCATCATGCTTGATAGTATAAATTGAATTTGCTGCTAAAAGATCAACTTTTTTTGGAAATTTTTATCGTAAAAGTTACACGACCAGTTGAACAAATGTTTCATTTCGCCCGTGCCTGATATTACGGCGCTTCGGGCCAACACTACCGCTAAACAGGAAAGTTCTGCAGGTTTAGCCTATGTTAGGGCTTTGAATGAATTTAACTAATCGTAAATCTATTTCTTTAAATTGCGCAACGGCCATCTTTGACCCACTGTTAATTTCATTTAATAAGTTAATATTAATATTAAACGTGTTTGTATAACACTATAAATACGTGTAAAAATTGCAAGTAAATCAAGACATAGATTTGGGAGTTCATACTTGTAGTGACTTCCAAAAATATTCTTAAATTTTGTTTTCACAGTTTCTGTTTTCCTTACCTTATTCCTTTTTTTTTAAAGATAGTTACATATTACATAGGAGGAATATTACATATCAATGTTGAGACTAAAAACTGAAATTTATTTCTATGACTGCGCCTTTGGCCCAAGTGTAAAAACAATTCACTAGTTTTTGTGGTCCGCTTGATATATCTTTCAATTAATTAAGGTTTTTAGTTGAGATAACAAATTCAGTGTCACGAGTGGGATTCGAACCCACGACCTTCGGCTAGATACGCCGCTACACTACCACTTGAGCTATCGTGACATTGATCAACTCGGAACTAACTTCCCATCTCAATCCCACCTTTGGATTTTCCATCCTTTTTGCCATTTTTCAAAAGTTGTGTAATCTATTTGATTCTCGGCGACAAATGAAATGGACTCGGAGAGCTTTATCAAACTTTTTTATCTCAACTAAAAACCTTAATTAATTGAAACACATTAATTGGTCAAGCGTACCATGAAAACTAGTGAATTTAATAAGTAAAATTACTAAAGTCGCCGAGAATCGAACCCTGATTACGCGACACTGGAAAATGGCAAAAAGGAGGGAAAATTCGAAAGTTAGGTCGAGATAGGAAGTTGGTGTCCGAGTAGAGCGAAATCACGATAGCTCAAGAGATAGAGGAGCGGCGTATTTAGCCAAAGGTCGTGGGTTCAAAATCCGCTCGTAACACTGGCTTTCTTATCTCAACCAATACCTTACTCAAAGATTAATTAATTGAAGGAAGTTAGTTGGTCCATCGGACCACTAAAAATATTGGATTTAACAAGTACAACGAAGCATAAATTCACTAACAGCTCCCCGTGGCCACTTGATAAGTCGCCGAGAATCGAACCCTGATTACACATTTGAAAAATGGCAAAAAGGAAGGAAAATTCGAAAGGTAGGTTGAGATGGTGCGTTGGTGTCCGAGTGGATCGAAGTCACGATAGCTCAAGTGGTACAGTAGTGGCGTATCTAGCCGAAGTTCATGGGTCCGAATCCCACTCGTGACCCTGACTTATCTCAACTAAAAACCTTAATTAATTGTAAAAACAATTTTTTGGAGTCATCGCTTTGAAGCAAAACTAAGTTGTAAGACATCAGGTTTTTAAAATTTTCTTTAAATAATGTTTAAACTCAAATATTTTTTGTTTGTAAATAGTATTTAAACTATCGTATGAGTGGTAGAATTTTATTGTTTAATGTTTACATAATGTTCCGAAATAGTTTTTATTGATTGACCTACCGCCTACGATACAATACAAAGTCAAGGACGTTTTTTCTTTGTACAGTACGAGGAATATCTAGTACACTGGGTCTGGATAAAAAACGCTCTCTTTGGTGCATGTAAAACTTTTTTTTATAACAACCGTGCAACGATTATTCTTTTATAAAATCGTATAAAAGAATTACTATTAAAACATTGGGAGTAGTAATGAGCTGCTCTCGCAAATAGTTTAAACCTGAAGAAGAATTGCGGCACGCTTCGCAATGTTCGTTATATATTCATATTTTGAAATGTACGGTTTTAAGTATAATGAATTGACAAATTAAATTTACAGTGAACGATATAAAATTCGTTCGTTAACAGCAGTAGTGGCGTAGGTGGCCGCAACGGTTTAGACGTTGACACGGCGCTCATCACTGTAAGATAAAGGTCCCGGGTTCAAATCCAGCGGCCCTGCATTGACCCGCCATACTTACAAATGGGCTTTTTTTTTCAAAAACACCGACACCACGAGGGCTGATATAACTTCTGCTGTTGCAAACCCTCGTAAAAAAACGAAAAAAAAACCAGTAGTAGTATAGTATAACAGTAGTATAAAATATAACTTCACTAATTTCGTGGTCAGCTTGACCAATTAATTAAGATTTTTAGTTGAAATAAAAAAGTCAGTGTCAGGAGCGGGATTCGAACCCACGATCTTCGGCTAGATACGCCGCTGCTCTACCACTTGAGCTATCGTGTCCTCGATCCACTCGGACACTAATTTCCCATCTCAACCCCACCTTTTTGAATTTTCCTTCCTTTTTGCCATTTTTCAAATATAAATAAAATATAACCTCCATCCGTTTATCTTGTACAATGCAGCCAACACACCTACCCATGTAGCTTAAATTTACTATACTAAGTCAGCAACAAAATTCGTAAATTATTCAGACGTGAGATGTGGTATGGTGTGATGTAGGTTTCAGAAAAACATTTTCTTTATCGTGCCAACGTTTCGATCTTTATTGAGATCATCTTCAGGGCATGGGATTTACAAACATTGTTTAAATTTAACAAATACATGTAGGATGTGGAAAAAAGTGAATTTATAGAATGCAAAAAAAAATATTTTTTTGTATTCAATCAAAGTATTTCTACTCACTCAATTCATATAAATTCACTTTTTTACACATCCTACATGCATTTGTTAAATTTAAACAATGTTTGTAAATCCCATGCCCTGAAGATGATCTCAATAAAGATCGTAACGTTGGCACGACAAAGAAAATGTTTTTCTGAAACCTACATCACACCAGACCGCATCTCACGATTTCTGAATAATCATCGACTAACGGTCACTAATCACCAAACACAATTCGTAAATTTAAATCTACAACAATTACAAATTATCTTTTAAACAAGATGATAGTAGTAATCCTGATGGTAGGTATATAAAAACCTATAAAATATAACTCAGTTTATGGACAACTTATTAACAAACAGTAAGTAAAGGATAATAAATAATTACGTTGGTTGTTTTAATATTCCACTGTATATAATACTAAAAATTTGTATAGGTATATAAAAAATTGTAGTATGTGTAATTAATTTTGTTTATAATTTATTAATTCATATGAAGAATCAAGAAAATATGGCTTACTTGGTGGTATATTGCAAAGGTAGTAGGGGCAGTATCATGGACATGTATTATTGCCTTTGTTAGGGGCCTAAGGGTGTTTCTAAGCCTGGAGCAATGATTCACCTTGTTTTATTGTCTTCATAAACCACCGATCAGGGACGACCACGACACGTTTTCCTACTTTTTTCCTTTTTCTCCGGGGACATGAGGTATATTATATGTTCGTGTCACTGCCGGCGCTGGGAAAACAGAATGAATGGTTATATAACCGGTGACAGCGCTTAGACGTGAAAAGTGTTAGGTGTTGGATCCCGGGGAAAATGAGATTAATAAAAATACCCAAGTGAAAGGAAGAATAAGCGTTTGAGTGTTTGCAAAGATGTTTTCGGACAGCTAGAAATTTGCTTTCGTGACGTTATTCTCACAAGAACAAACTATGACTAGATTATACGACCGTAAACTCGATTCTACATAAACATGTCAGACATTTTAATAACCTCTCTCTTTGCACAGGTTAAAAATGACAATAAAAAACAGAAAATAATAAGAAAATAGTAAATAACAAACTGATTCTTACTTTTGGGCCAAAGCACGCGTGTGTCCGGCGAGAAAGGTTGTTTGATGCGTAACACTTAATTGAAGGGTGCCATTCCTTGCCTCCATATAGATACCATGTAGGAGTGCCAATCCATATGAGAATTGTGTTTAAGCACAACAGATTATTTTCGTCCCCTGTTCCGATTTTACGAGGAAATAGGGTTGTTTTATTTGTAGTTGTTTTAATTCACTGATATATGTATTTTTTGTGGCCACTAGTGTGTGCTCAGGGTGAATGATTTATTAGCGTAAATGTGCAGTGTCGTAAGGCCGATGGCGGAATATTGACGTCCCTCAATATCGACCCTCAATTATGTTAGTTATAGTGGAATATTGGCTACTCCACCACACTAACTGAGTTTTAATCCTTTTTAAAAAGATAGTTCCTACTCACAGTAAGTTGTTTTCCAACGATCCGGATTTCAAGCTCTTTAGCTCATAATCAGGTTGAAGGACTTCTACAACCACGTCTCGCGACATGAATTGCCAAAGTGAAACCGCTGATACCTCCGCCAACGCGACGTTCCAATTAGCAGCTGACTTTTTTAATGGCGCTCAATTTGAACGTGCGAAACGCGGAAATTATAACACAAATAAATAACACCACACTCACTCCATCATTTATCATTTCTATTAACTGAGTTTTATGGTATTGAAAAAATAAGAATGTATTTAAGAGTAAGTGAGAGTGGGAATTTAGATTGGGTTAGGGCTGAAAGCACCTAGGTGTTGATCTCACCTGGAGAGATGGCTGGACAGAAAGGCCGAGATCTAACCTTGACTGTTAGCACCCGAGTTGGTAGATCCTCGGGGCACGCCGGTAACAAGAAATAAGGTCATTATAATTTTTTTTCAAATATTTCCGGTCTGCGTTTGATTCAGCGGTTCGCGAAGCTAGTTACAATAAAATATTATTGCTAGGAGTGTCAACAAAATTAGCTGAACTTACAGAACAATACTACACTAAAAATAAGTCATGTATTTGGACAAACGATGGCCTAACAACAAATTTTGAACGCTAAAATGGTCTGAAACGGGGTTGGCTGTTTTCTTAAAATGAGGACAGGTAACGTGTGCCAGGCCTACCAGCTCCCTATTAAGAGGCCAATGACTCCTCAACCACGTGTTTGACACTGAGTGACTTGTTTCTGCAAGCAGGTATCCGTGTGTCGATCGGATATGGCATATCCTTTCACTTGTGAGCACGACATTTTCCTTGCGTTTCGGACCATCGGATGGCCATCGCTCAGTCATACTTTTGACATGCAAGAGCTTCTCGGACAATCCGGCCCATTGATTCGCCATTATTGTTCACATTTGTCTAAATCATGAATACGTAGGCAGTGTAAATACGATTTAATTATGCGCTGTCTACATTATGCAGATGATATTGTAATATTACCTAGTCAATCGCTTACATTAGCAGGCGCTTTGACTGACTAGCGCAAACACATTTTATAATCCCAGGGAAAAGTTTTCTTCTAGATGTTTGAAGAATTATTAGAAGACCAGAAAACCGTGCTAGTAATAACGAAAAAACAGTAATCACCGCACAGACTTTCGTTTGAAACATCGTCGAACCGGGACTGTTCCTTTTAGATCGGTCTTGGCACGTAATCCATCATCTCGATGATGGCGATAGAGTGGAATGTGATGTTTTCCGTTCTTGCGGCTGAGGTTCGATATGTAGGAATCAAAGGCGTCACGATGGATTTTTAACTAGATTTTTGCAAACATAAAATAATCTATTACAAGATTTCGGATACGTTTAACACGTTAAGATATAAAATGATCCGGTTAAAAAGAAATTAATAACTAAATTTAACTGTTCTTTCTGAGATGGTAGGAGCTGATTCCATCGAAATTCAAGCCGTTTCAGCAAAGAACATTTCCCATTCCACCTTGAGTTACTCTCCGCGGAACCATCCTTAACCAAACGAGGCTCCCGTACCACGACCCAAAGGATGATAAAACGACCTTTCTTATCATTCCACACCGGTATTGTCTGCCATAAATCTTCCTTTTTTGACAAGAATTTTGACTTTGTTTTGATTGACTGGAAAATAAATAAGAAAAGGTATATTACCCACAACCCTATTTGCAGATAAAGTACTGAAATGACATTCATAGCCTGGGTCGTTTTTATTTTTGTAACATGAAAAATGAAATATGTCAAAATAAAGGGTGTAAAAAGAACAAAAATGATCATATTTTGATTTATATTGGCCTTTTCTAACACAACAGATAGATCATACCTTTCATCCATTATAATATGAACAAAGAAGAGATGCCTAAATCAAAACATGTGAACTCACTTCATCATGGCAAACCTATCCAGGAGCAATGAAAACAACCCTACTAATTACCATAGAAATACTGCTAAATTTACCTCCAATGGTAAATAATGTATGCAAGGAGAAGCGAGAAAAAGCTCATTTAGCTCCACAAACAATCAAACTGGATGGAAAGTAAACTGAATACGCGAAAAAGCTAACACAACTTACAAAAATAACCACTGAACGAATTAAATTCACCAATGACATTGGCATGTCATCATTCAATGAATGATCCGTAATTATCACAGGTTCATAACATCACAGACCACAGGAGGAAAAGTTGTATTTAATAAGGTAATTTTTCGTTTTTCTTTGACCAGAGTTTTTTAAGTGCTTAGCAAATAGCAAAACATTTCATGGTCCCGGATATCAGCGAAATCAGTTAAAACATCGGAGCGGACTTATCAAGTTACTGTTTCATTTTCCTTTTTTAAAATTTGTATTGGGACTATAGATACCCTATAATACAACATTTTATCGTTTTCCCATTAATTTTGAAGAGAAAGAAATATTTAAATGGAAAGTATTAAAAATTCTATCCATATCGAGGTATTTAATAATTTGCTTTACGCTATGTCGATGTGCTGTATGGGGAATAAATAAAATTTCAATACTCACAAAGCCTAGTTTGACGGAGCAATCTTTTATTAAGTTAATCTCCTATTGACAAGGGCCCTGGAAAAAAATAAAGCCAATAAGTGACAAAAAATAAGCTAAAAGTATGGTAATAAAACTTCTTAGAAATAAAATACCATATTTCATACATAAAATCCGTTTTCCTTCATTTGTATATAAAATTTTTATGTATACAATTACGAAAATAAAACGAGATATAAATTTGTTATTGAGATAATAAAATGAGGAAACTACGAAGCTTGTATGGTTACTATGAAAATGTCTCTTTGTTTCCCGAAATTAATTAAATTAGTAAATTTAAAACTTAACTTTTACTTATTGCTGAACTTAACACAAATATAAATAAATTTAGAAAGAAAGCAAACAATAATGGTGATGGCCGGATCGTCCGGCTATTGCAAATAGCATGTCTGAACATTGGTTCTCTTGGACCGAAAGGGATGGATCCTGTTAACCCGGCTGAGGATAGGCTACACCCGACTGTCACATGGATTCCTGCTTTTGGATCAAAACCCGGGTACTTTGTGGTGAAAAGTTGCTCAGTTTGTCAGACTTGGTCGAGTAGTTCTTGGTCGACATAAAACTAGCTCTTGGGCAGTGAAGAGAGTGGGTTGTTCGGTCCTCCATTCCGATTTTTAAGGAAATAAATATTATACAGAGGGTGTCCTTTTTAGGTGGCCCGACTAAATTTCTCTTCAACCAGTGATTTTATCAAAAAACCAAAAAATTCATGTTTAATATTTTTAATTTGTTTATATATAAATATTTATCTTTCAACGAGGAAATGTTGGAAGGGTTTTTAGATTTTTCACAGAATAAAATTAGAGATTTACTCCGGACTTTTTAAGCCGTATCGCTTTCTTGTTGTCCAGGGACTTCGGGACTCTGATTATGACAGGCGTCTAACGTTCCATGCAAAAATGTCGATTTGGGAGGCTGAAGAAAACTAAATGCGTGTTTGAAAAACAATGACAGAATGTAAAGAATAAAGACAATTATGTTTACTTTAGTGCAGAAGCAAATTATTGGAATTAATAACGAAACAAACGAAATGCGTTTTTTTCAAACTTTTTGCCATAACTTTGTCGTTTTCGACCCAATTAAAATCCGATTGCACCATTGTTTTCAGCGAAAACAATCCTTTAAAATGTTGTGTCAGGTCGTATTTGATATTTTGGCCTGAGGTCCACTGTATAATTTTTCTCCGCAAAAAGGTAAAAAATTGAACCTAAACTAAAAAATATTAAACACGTATTTTTTTTATAGCGTCATTGGTTCAAGTGAAATTCAGCCGGCCATATAAAAAAGAAACCCTGTATATTATATACATTTATTATGTATCTCTACAGTGTGTATGTGCGTATTTATTTGTTTTTTGCTGTGTGAATGAAATGAGGGGGAAGATGGAATATTGAGTACCCCATCGGCCTATATGACTACATTGTCAGTAGCTCGCCATAAAAAATGTATATTAAACTATTTAAAACTATTTAAATAATTAATCCAATTAAAAAGACATGTTGATTTTGTCGTGAAAAGTGAATGAAAAGGGTGTATGAAGCAATTTTCTTAAAAGCGTTCCCGCCGGTAAACAAGACTTGTTATCTGACTCCTTTCGCCAGAAAGTCATGATTTTATAATTTAAAAGTGAAATGATAAAATATTCATTGTATGAATATTTAGCGTGGATAACAACAAAAGGAAATTATCTTGGGATCTCGTTAAATTTCAATGCGGAAACCTCTTAAATCAGTCCTGGATACATTTTCCATCGTCGGGAAACTAATAAATTTATAAAGGTAAATATTGAAGTGAATTGTTGTCTATCATCCTGCACGATGCTTATCCTCTCTTGTTTTGTCTGTCAGGCGTGTTTTGGCGTTTCGTCATCTTTATACGTAGTTTTTTGTCAGTCGTTTTCTTTTCAAACGCGTACAAAAAGTGAAAGGTACGTTATCTTTGTTCTCTCCTCGGTCTTGATGGATTAAGTCTGGGCTTTTGTTTCTAGGTTATTGTATTCGTCAGTTCTTTTCTTTTTTATGTTTCATAGTGTTTAATGGATTGATTCCTGTGTATATATCTGATTAATTTGCCTGTATGTCTTTTTCCCCAGTCTGTAATTCTTTTACGACATGAATCACTTCTAATCAAATGAAATACTTAGTATTAATTTAAATCATTCAATTCACTAGTTTTCGCGGTCCGTTGATCAAATAATATCTTTCAATTAATTAAAGTTTTTAGTTGAGATAAAAAAGTCAATGTCACGAGCGGGATTCGAACCCACGACCTTCGGCTTGATACGCCGCTACTCTACCACCTGAGCTATCGTGACTTCGATCCACTCGGACACCAATTTCCCATCTCATCAAAAATTGCAAAAAGGAGGGCAAATTTTGGTGGGGTTAAGATGGGAAGTTGGTGTCCGAGTGGATCGAAGTCACAATAGCTCAAGTGGTAGAAGAGTATCTAGCCGAAGGTCGTGGGTTCGAATCCCGCTCGTGACATTGATTTTTTTATCTGAACTCAAAACCTTAATTAATTGAAATATATTAATTTAAATCATTAAAAGAAGTAAGGTATAGCAATTTAAAAAAAAATCTTGGTTGTCTTTAATTTCAATTAGTTAATACATTTTATTGTTAATTTTGACCATGGATTACAAACTAAAAACCGCAAAAAGTATGGTGTGGTGGCTTGGACAGGTTAATTTATTATTATGACACGAGTTTTAAACTTGTCTCAGTGGTCGGAGACAATATTTATGTGATGTTTGAAGATATTTAATCCATGTTAATCCAGGAATTGTAATTACAACGAGCTGTTTAAACTTTGAGGAACAATTGTCCCAACATCCCCACCCAAGAACCACTCTCGCTTTCTTTTGAAGCATGTCAACATCACTAGTCTAGAATTCAATGCCGTATCTTGTAATAAAAAGAGCATTGTAGTTTTTGCCTGTAGTTAACTGAAGTTTCCACTATGTTCGACCAGTTTTTTACCGTTTCCGACTTTAAAACAGCAACCAATCAATTTGCACTCCTCTGTACGCAGGGACTCTACCAGCAACCTGCTTAAAATAGACTCGTCCACCGTATCTCAACATTAAAGGAGAACTTGAATTTTCAAGTGGCTTCCCCTAGAGAAATCAGTTCAAACCCCTAAGAATTATCATGATGATCCGGGTTAAAGCCCTTAGGTAAATCTAGGCATGCTCTAAACTGCATAATAAACATCCGTTTGACAAACCATGACAATGATGCGTCCCTTGAGTCCATAGGGTTATCAATTCAAGTTTCTTGAATTCTTCTTTCTCTCTCTTTCCCATGGGGCGCTTGATAAACTTTTTAAATGGAAAATGGGTACAGGTTTTAAACTGATCGATGGTTTAAAGGATATCATTTCTCTAGAGATCAAGTCTACGTACCTGCTATCTCGGTCTGAGAGACTGGACAGAACCTATCCGTTCGTAGATCACTTCAACTCGGAAAAGATAAATTCCCATAAAAATGTTTGAATTGTTCCAGTAATAGATGGTTCAGCTTATGAAACCTCATTGAATTGTAGAGTATTGGTATCTAGGAATCATAATCAGAACCAGTTACCAGCATGTGATGTATACACGGATTGCACCAAATTTCCAATTCCTTAAATGTTCTGTTAATTAAGTTCTCCAACGCGATCTCTGGAAATACATTGCGGTGAAATGGAAAGGAGGACCGGAACGGCTCTGAGAGATAGCGGTATAACTCGCCGGCTCCGCTTTGGGCTCTTCCGGTATTTTGGTTTTCCGGTACGGTCTCGATGTCAAGATGTAATTTACCATTCTACCCGTCTATACCTTTTCTGAACTAATTTGGTGCAACTTACACCCACGTTGGACCGGATTCATGCAATTTCTTGAATATCTATCATAGGCATGGATAGCAGATGGCACTCCGATAGCCTGATGCTGAGAATCGTATACTTTTGTTCGTTTGTCTAATTGTAAAGAAGAACCTTTTGATGGAAACTTTTGCAAATGCGACAACAAAAATGAAACATATAAAGTTCTTCTGTGCTATCAATTATTCAAGATGATCTACATTACCTGACATGCTACTGTCAAATCAATTTTAATCCATTCATTTTTTTTATTGTGCTGTTTTTAATTTTTCTTTTCTTTTCGTGTTAAAGCAACAACCATAAAACAAAATAATTGTCTATTTTCACCACACTTTTTACAACACCGAAAGTACAATAGACTAATATTATGGTTAAAGAACTTCCAGAGGCGACGGTGCCTCAAATGTTAAGGCGTTGACACAGCGTTTATCACGTAATTTAAGATCTCGGGTTCGAAACCAGCGCCCCTGCATTCAAATTCGTCATACATACAAATCGGCATTTTTAAAAACCAGATCATATAACCTCGTAATTGAAATACACTCGTAATTCACTTAAAGAAGAAAAAAAAATAGAAGAGAGATCGCTCGATGTGTCCCATCTTCCCATAGTGGAAGAGGGTAATTTATTTGTTCAATATAGTTGTACCCGGTTTCGTTGAATAAAGACAACATAATTATATGCAATAGAAGCATGTGATTACGTTAAACCTATTCCTTGAATAAATTAGTGTTACCATGGATATGCATGATTTATAGTGGTATATAAATTATCTATCGACTGGTTTGCCATTTATAACAAGACAAGAGGAGGCTACAGATGTATCAACCGATTTTAATTATTCTTTTTATGGCGACACAAGGTCAAAAGATATTAGATACGTGTGTTCTTGCCNATATATATATATGTAAGCATAATTAGTTGAAATATGGTGTTCTGTCTTTGTTGTGCTTTTATTTCAAGGTTACATCAGTCAAATAGCTATTTTATCTAGGCTGAAACATTGTATGCAGGGTCGTTTTAAATAAGTTAAATATATAAAAACATACAAAAACCGAAAGACCTTTAAGTAAAGTACCACCGTTAAAAAAATATTTTTGAAAAAAAAATTGGGGTTAGTTTTAAGCATCGTGTAAAACCATTCGATAAGGTTCTTCATTGCAAAGAAAAAATATACGTTTTTGGTCTGGGTTTGCCGGGGTCTGTTTTTTTTTAATTTCAAATATTAACTTAAAATTTAAAAAAAATTATAACTTGGATTTTATCCAAATTCCAAATGTTGTGACAACCGCTGGACAAGTGGCTTGTTCGTCTTTAAGCCTACGCCAACAAGATTTAGATGCTATGTCATTATAAGGGGAAAAATAAGGATGTAATCAAGAAAAACTTCTCGAAGAATTTTATATCTCCAGTTCTAATTGATTTACGATTTACGAGGCCAAGTTTGTAGGTGTAATGTAGTTTATAAGGATTAATGGTTCTCTAAAGTTTCTTGTGGATCGGTAGAGACGTTTGAAAATTATCATTATTTTTGTGCTTTTCAAAAAAAAAAAAAAAAAAAATCCCATGCTTTGAAGGCGAACATTTTGGGGGGCAAAATTCTTTTTTGATGTTCCCAAAAATTTAAAGAGGTTTTTGTGGGGTACAACAAACGAATATCAATTTTTTAAACATAAATTCACTATTTTCGTGGTCCGCTTGACCAATTGATACAAGACAATTAATTAAGGTTTTTTAGTTGAGATGAAAAAAAGTTAATGGCACGAGAAAAATGAAAAATGGCAAAAGGAGGGAAAACTCATAAGTTGGGGTTGAGATGGGGAGTTGATGTCCGAGTGGATCGAAGTCACGATAGCTCAGGTGGTAGAGCAGCGGCGTATCTAGCCGAAGGTCGTGGGTTCGAATCCCTCTCGTGCCATTAACTTTTTTTCATCTCAACTAAAAAACCTTAATTAATTGTTTTTTAAACATATTTTAACCTCCTTTGCTAAGTCATTTGGTTACTAGGTCAAAGGTGTATTTATTAGCTAGCAGTAGCATGGGCATCGTAGATATTGAAATATAAAATTTATAATTGAGCGACGGCTCTGAGTTACGATCCGGAATTGAAATAGAATTTTTTAACCTTAATTTGGGAATATTGTAAATTAATTTTGATCCCAAGACCGCGACATCCAACGGGTATTTGAGCATTATGAAAATTACCGTATGATAGAACATTTTTTAATTGATTTTGCATTCCTTTACTGAGATATTCTAGGCAGTTCCTAGTCCTAGTCTAGGAAAAGGAGCAAGCTATTTACTATGTGACGGCTAAAGTTAGCTAATATTATAAGTAGAGCCTAGATTTGTATGCAATTACGTGATATTTTTGCTAACAACAGTGATCAGATATTTCCCCGAATCCGTGGTACAATGATTAAAATTTTATTCTGCACATATTTGAAGAATATATCAAAGCTGTAATTGTTTTGATTACTTAGAAAACAAAAAACCTATACAAATGACAACATGAGAGGAAAAAGAAAATTTGATTCTGATTTGTTTCCTTTCTAGGAAAAAAAGTCGTAAACAAACCGACCCAATAGTTCTCTTGAAAAAAATTGGCTCTTTCTTGAGACCCCTATTTTTGGGTTCAATTTGTTGCCTTTCCTGAAAAATTAATTTTTCTGAGTAGTTGGGTTGTAGAAGAAAATCAGTGTCTTTTTGAAACTTAACACTTAGTGATAGTGCTCTTTATAACTATATGTGTTATGTGACTGAAATTTTTCTATTTACATTTAAAAGGAATATGCACTAAACTAAGAAAACTAAGAGAAATGATTATATTCAAAAGAAATTATTGAATTATTAGTGATATCTCTGTCATTAATCGTGCATATTTTAATATTTTTAGATGGCATATTTGAGTATTTTTAATGCATAAAAATCTATGCTGTAACTATAAATATTTGTGTAAAAAATTAATTTCTTGGTGTAGGATTTAGAACGGACTCTCTCCATTTTTGTTGTGATATTTAAAATTATGACAAATGTGTGGTGATTAGTGACCGTTAATCGATAATTATTCAGAAATCGTGAGATGCGGTCTGGTGTGATGTAGGTTTCAGAAAAACATTTTCTTTTCGTTGCGTTTCGATCTTTATTGAGATCATCTCCAGGGTTCAAAGTGTTTGTTTTCTGCGTAAGTGTGCCATTCTTGCGTGTCGTGTTGAGATTGCCCTGGGCCTCCTCGGAGGTCTCGATAGCTCAAGTGGTAGAGTAGCGGCGTATCAAGCCGAAGGTCGTGGGTTCGAATCCCGCTCGTGACACTGACTTTTTTGTCTGAACTAAAAACCTTAATTAATTGAGTTTCGATCTTCAGGGCTCAAAGCTGTTGTCTTTTGTGCAGATGTGTCATTCCTGTTCGTGTGCCACTCTCAACACTATAGACAGGAATGACACATCTACACCGAAGACAAACACTTTGAGACCTGAAGATGATCTCAATAAAGATCGAAACGTTGGCACGATAAAGAAAATATTTTTCTGAAACCTACATCACACCATTTAAAGAAATATTTTTAATCAAACGGTTAGAGATGTGCATGAAATAAAACAGCCTTTTACCTAAAACAGTTAATAATGAAAATATGCATGTATGCAGAGGAAATGAACACAGAATTTTTTTAAAAGGGAATTATGAATAGGAGGAAAAATATTTTTCCGAGAAATAGAGTCCGTCCGAGAGAAAATTATTGTCAGATTGGCCCCCATTGTTTCGTGGCTTTTTCCCAAACAAAGTACAACTGGCGGTGCTCATTTGTAAAAATAATCACTCGTTTACATTTCCAGAGCGTGTAGTACGAAGCGAGGTGGCTGCACATTGTTTTCCGCTGAAACTGTATTTTCTCCTAATTAATAACGCAAAGCATACAACGCTGTGAGTTTTATTTGAACTTCTTTTAGGCTCTATTTAGAAAATGGCGTAAAATTTACCGGGGTAAAGTAACTTTTGCCCGGCCCGACGTGGAAACTTTTCTACCTGTGGCATCGTTAGCCTCATCCATTCGAAAACGAGTCGACTCCATCGGGAGTTGTATATCACATTTGCAGAATCAACTTGGTCCTGACGAGGAGTGGAAATCCAACATTTGCAAACCACTCCACCGACCGTCATTAGTGAAAGATTTGAAAATATGACTGATTTATTTTGCAAAGACTCGGAAGTAGTTTTCAGTAATTTAAATGACAGCTATCACATTCCAATAGATAGTGATTTAATAAATTAAAGCATACAGTTTCCCCATTAAAGATTAATTAACCTATAAACCATGCTATTCAAAGGGGGAAATCACATACACATTAGTAAAGATTAAATACAATCCATTATATTTCGTGGTCTGATTAACCAAATTACTTCTTTCACTCAATTAATCTTTATGTAAGGTATTGATTGAAATGAAAAACTTAGTGCCACGAGCGGGATTCGAACCCATGACCTGCGGCTAAATACGCCGCTGCTCTACCACTTGAGCTATCGCGACTTCGATCCACTCGGACACCAACGCACCATTTCAACCTACCTTTCGAATTTTCCCTCCTTTTTGCCATTTTTCAAATGTCGTGTAATCAGGGTTCGATTCTCGGCGACTTATCAAGTGGCCACGGGGAGCTGTTAGTGAATTTAGATTTCGTTGTACTTATTAAATCCAATATGTTTAGTGGTCCGATTGACCAACTAACTTCCTTTAATTAATTAAACTTTATGTAAGGTATTGGCTCAAATGAAAAAGTTAGTGCCACGAGCGGGATTCGAACCCACGATCTTCGGCTAAATACGCCGCTGCTCTACCACTTTAACTATCGTGACTTCGATCCACTCGATTAAATACAATATGTTTGTTTAATTTTTATGTGTTATGCGCACATCATTTATTCAGAGAACTTTTGATTTTTAAACGTTTTTCTAGGACTTAAAATGATTAAGCAGATAAATGAATGTGACATCGTAAGCATCAATGATTCATTTGACTCTCGGTAAAAACGATTTAACCCTTAGGAATTTATAAGGAACATTGTCAGAAAATATCAACTTGAGCCTAAAATAACGATGCTTGAAACATAGAAATAGTCCCTTGTTTCCCTTTCGGATTGCTTATCGATTCGGCTCAACCGCTTTTCCCACAGAAAGCTATCATAAAGTGAGACTCTTCTGGTCAACTTGTAAACCCTTTTGGTTATGTGATTCAATTTACAAGGCAAACATGTCTCTATGAAATTGACCATTTACCCTTTTCTCCGAATGCTTCCAACTATTATGGTTGTAAACCGTCGGCGCCCAATGGATAAACACACGCACAAAGTAATGATAGTTCACACATATTAATTTCACCGTACAAAACACTACACCAAAAGACCCGACGATTGGATCCCCAAAGACTGATTGGAACAATCAAAAAACACTCAGAACTAACATACTAAAGAAACGGAAAACAACTCCCGCCAACTCTCACGACTATATAACAGATTCGATTTCCCAAAAATCATACAGACCAAACCTCTTCAGATGGCGAAATGCCGAAAAGTGTCTCACAGACCAAAGGAAGGATAGGCAGACCAAAATGGTTGATTAAAGAGTTTTCCAAGATGCAGCTGTAAATTTGTTACTAGTTTTGTTTAAAATGAGCCCTGGTTTGGAGAAAGATCTTTCTGCTGGGACCAATATCACAATAAACAAACATAACTTTGTTATCTCAATAAATTTTGGGTAGGATTTTTTGTACTATAAATTTTTGGGTTTCGGGGTTTTAGCGGAAAAGCAATCATGTAACTATAAGGACATTTAATATTTATGAAATCCGTTATATTTCGTGGTCCGATTGACCAAATTACTTCTTTCAATTAATCTTTATGTAAGGTGTTGGTTGAAATGAAAAAATTAGCGTCACGAGCTGGATTCGAACCCAGCCGAAGGTCGTGGGTTCGAATCCCGCTTTTTTTTTTTTTTTTTTTGGCGTTATGAACTGCATATTAGCCATGTGACAAATTCGTATATGTGTGTTCAAATTTGGGGGGTTATTGGGAAAAAAGGGCCAGGGGCAACGGTGGGAATCGAACCCACGACCGCGGCGTGAGAGTCTCTCATGCTAACCACTCGGCTACCGCGGTCCCCGAATTCCGGTCGTGTCGTTAACTTTAATATTCAATGAAGGTTTTGGTTGAGATAAAAAAGTCAGTGTCACGAGCGGGTTTCGAACCCACGACCTTTGGCAAAATACGCCGCTGCTCTACCACTTGAACTATCGAGACGTCGATCCACTCGGACACTAACTTCCCATCCCAACCCCACCTTTTTTTGAATTTCCCATCTTTTTGCCATTTTTCAGGTTTTACCTCAACCAAAACTTTAATTAAATAGTAATTAATTGAAAAAAATTTATTTGGTCATGCGGACCACGAAACGTAATAAAAGTTAACTTTAATATTTTATTATGTTTTTTTATTATTTACCAAATATTGGTTGTAGCTCCAAGTTCTGTAGTGTAAACCAAACAAAAAATTTAAAAAAAAAGCGAAGAAACTCGAAAATGTCCTAAACTACCTTAAAGGTTTCCCTTTTCAAGGTTTGGAAATAAAGAAAGGAAGAAATAAATAATTCCTCAATCGTTCTTTTAGGTCGCAGTAGGGAGACTTTGGTCACCAGTGACCCCAAAGAAAAGAAAAAAAACCCATAAAATTACAATCGGGGAACGTTTTTCCTTACCAGTGGAAAGTTATATCATATCAAACTTTTAGAAATTTCGTTTCATACAAATTTAGGTGCTGAATGAAGTGAAACATAAAATTGTATTATTAACCATTTTTTATATATTATTTGAAGTGTAGGTTTTTGAACAGCATGGTCTTTGAGAGAATTCTACTCATTCAGAACTTTTGCGACCCCTTGATATGAGCTGTGTTGTTATATTAATTCGGTTGGCCATAACAATACACAACGTTATTTCTTTTGCATTTTTATGTTATATGTATGTTAAAGTATGCTTTTTACATGCTATGATAAAGACACTTTAGAAAAGCAGTGATCAACCATTCCACGAATGTTTCCTTTTATTGAATGTTGATGAATTGGTAGTAAACTCTAACCAACAATCAATTGGAACGTTTCTTTGTCAACTTTGGGCTCAAAACTTAAAACCAGTTCCTTCTTACAACACTCCATGCTATACATGATTATGTGCTGTGTCTATGTTAACTAGGAATCGAACTTGCTAACCTAAGCCTCAAGTAAATCGGAAAGAATATAAATTTTACCTAAGTGCATGTGCCAAATTGTGCAGACATATTTGAATTCTGTGCTCAACTAAAACAACTTTTTGAAACGATCACGGAATTTAATTTTTTTTAAAATGGCTCCCAAATTTAACGAAATTTACTTCTTTTCTTCATATTGTACAAAAACGAATGATATAGAAAAATGAAATAAACTTATAGACACGATTTATGTTCAAATATCAGTTGCCATTTTATTTTTATGTTTTAACAAGTTATTTCTATTTAAAAACCATGAAGGGGGTTGGGGTATTCTAAACGTTTCCCTTCGTTTGAGAAGTGTTCAAAAAATAAAGGTATTAATACATATTCCATCCATAAACAACCAGGAAATTTTCAACAAATCACCAATTGGCAGTTTTAATTGTTTGTGTAGTATTTTATTTTTTACAATTAATTTATAAGATTAAGGTATGCATTTCCCTAATCAGTGGTTCATTAGTTGAGTTATGTGAATTACATCGGGACTCAAACATTTCACCCCACATTTACATAACAATATCCGACTCTTTTAGTTATGTTTGCCTTTTGAGCCAAAGTTGAATTTATGGTGACATATACTTGGTGTTATGGGAGTATTCAATTGTCAAAAGTTTAAAAGGTTCCTAAAACAAGACATTTTATGTTATTTAGAAAAAAGATTATAGGACTAGACAATAGGTACTACCATAATTGTTTAATTCTATCACATTGGCTTAAATGAAAAAGTTAGCGTCACGAGCGGGATTCGAACCCACACGTAACTTTTTCATTTCAGCCAATACCTTACATAAGGATTAATTAATTGAAAGAAGTTATTGGGTCAATCGGACTACGAAATATAATAGAATTAAACAATTATGGTAGTTCCTATTGTCTAGTCTTATAATCTATTATAGTTGGTCAATAAATTCGAAAGGTGGGTTGAGATGGGAAGTTGGCGTCCGAGTGGATCTAGTTAGATCTATTAGATTAGATCTATAATCTAATTGATAGCTCAAGTGGTAGAGTAGCGGCGTATTTAGCCGAAGGTCGTGGGTTCGAATCCCGCTCATGATGCTAACTTTTTCATTTCACCCAAAACCTAACATAAAGATTAATTAATTGAAATAATTTTCTAAATTTAACTAGAACTATGCCTTTTGCATTTAATATTTTCAACTATTGCACAAATATTGAATACAATTTTTAAAGGGATGTTCGGTTGAGCCGGTCTTTTACGACGTACTTGAGTCCCTCAAAAATGGTTGTAAAAACGTTGGTAACTATGGACTTTCAAATCCCCAATTTTTGAAAATAAGTTCGACAAATACTCGCGGCCTTTCGCTGAATGTTAGAAATACATAAACACATTAAAAAATGCAAAGATTTGTTTCAAAATCGTTGAAAAAACGCGAGTCACCTATCAATAGAAAGGTAGCACAAATAACGCCTACTCGTAGGTAGGACGATGTCATTGTTTATAAGGTCGAAAACTACTTCGAGTAAAAGTAAGAAAGCTGCCCACCAGAAAAAAAAAAAAAAAACAGTAATAATATAAAACCTAACTCTCAGATAGGTTAAATATGGTAGAGAAGGACACACAGGTAGGCTCTCTCTCTCTCACTCTCTCTCTCCCTCTATCTCTCTTTCTTTCTCCATTTCTCCCTCTCCCTCTCTCTCTCTCTCTCTTGCTCCCTCCCTCTCTCTCTCTCTCTCTCTCTCTCTCGCTTCTCTCCTCTCTCTCTCCTCTCTCTCTCATTCTCTCTCTCTTTTTCCCTCTTTCTCCCTCTTTCTCTCTCTCTCTCTTTCTCCCTCTCCCTCTCGCTTTCTCTCTCGCTCTCGCTTTCTCTCTCTCTCTCTCTCTCTCTCTCTCGCTTTCTCTCTCTCTTTCTCTTTCTTTTTCTCTCTCTCTCTCTCTCTCGCTTTCTCTCTCCCTCTCTCTCTCTCTCTCTCTCTCTCTCTCTCTCTCAGCAGGCAGGATTTGATGAAAACCATTGGTATCAGTACCGGCCACTGCCCTCTTATCTATCATCTTAACAAGATGGGCAAAGCAGAGGCAGAAACGTGCCGACTTCTGTCAGGAGGTACAGATAGAACGACTCAGGTCGTGAGAAGAAAGGACTGTTTACTTCCGGACTAACCCCACCCAAAAAAAAAAAAAAAATCACCTTTATGTAAATAGAAGCTCATATTTTACCTACCTACCTAAAGTATAAAGGTATAATTATAATGTTGATACATTCGCTAATTATACGCTATGTAATGTTAGGGTTGGTGGAAATAACAATAATTTAAGTTTGAAAGCTATATTTTCTAATTATTCAGAAATCGTGAGATGCGGTCTGGTGTGATGTAGGGTTCAGAAAAACATTTTCTTTATCGTGGCAACGTTTCGATCTTTATTGAGATCATCTTCTGGGCTTTTTTGAATATAAAAAAATATATATTTTGCATTGTATATATTCACTTTTTTCCACAGCCTACATGTATTTGTTAAATGTAAACAATGTTTGTACATCCCAGGCCCTGAAGATGATGTCAATAAAGATCAAAACGTTGGCACGACAAAGAAAATGTTTTCCTGGAACCTACATCACATCAGACCGCATCTCACGATTTCTGAATAATTATCGATTAACGGTCACTAATCACCACACATTGCTATATTTTCTCTTTTCTTTCCATTCTTGCCTCTTTTGCACGGCATTATCATACGACTTATATCTCCGATTGTTTTTATCTCTTGGTTTACGAATGTCAACCTTAGTCCGGTTTAATTAAATTTGAATTTGTGAACCTCCACGAGGCCGCGAAAAGGAACTAGCAGCTTGAGGAGTTGTGGTAAACCAGGTGGAACCAGGAATGGTTCCCGATACGGCTCCCTAGACACTCGCTGAACGGTGGAAGGTGGCGAAATTTAGAAAAAAGAGACATATGTAATGGTACAAAAATAAAAAAAATTCAACGTACGATCGACTTTTTAATTAGAAAACTCATCGTTCAATTTTATAGTCCGTATGTTCATTTTAATTTGTTTAATTTTTTTTATCAAATCCAGTAGTAGTTAGTGAGATCTTTGTTCTTTTTTTCAGTTTTTCAAATTATCCTTCTAAGTATGCTGCATAACTGATTGCCAGATACGTGGACCGCACGCATAGAAGTTTGTTGGGAGATACAACTGTAAAAACAATTTTACAATACGAGCTAAACTGAAATAATTTCAAGATGTATCCGAAGGCGTTCATCCTCATTATTGTAAACGGCCTGATTTTATTTTTGAGTATTGTGATTATCGGTTGTGGCATTAAACACCTTTGCACCTCTGGGGGGGTTGACCCATTTTTGAACAAAACACTATACAATATCAGCATCCTTGGCATATGTGTTGGTCTAGTGCTTCTTGCGATCTCTTTGTTCGGCATGTACGGAGCCGCGAAAAGAAATAATTTTTTCCTGACAATATACATATACATGATGAATATTATGATCTTTCTTCAAATCACTCTATGCATCGTGGCTTTCATCATGATAAAAGTTGTAACCTCCGATATGGAAAAGAAGCTAGGAGAAAAATTTAGTTCCTACAACAGCTTTAAAAAAGAAATTGATTATTTGCAAGAAACGTTTTATTGCTGCAGCGTGTACGGAGCGAAATTGTGGAAAATAGAAAGCCTCCCACCATCTTGCTGCGGACTAAAAGAAGGCATGTGTATTATCGAAAAAGCCTTCAAGATATCGTGCTACGACAAGATAAAGAAAAAGGTAAACTCGGAATTCTTGTCAATAGCCTGTGTCTGTCTTGGCATCATTTTCTGCGAAATATACTGTATGTTGATGGCTACCTGCATAAAGAAAAAGCACTAATTGTCACATAATAAAAGACGTTAAACTTATTATACGCTTCTTAGTATTATTTGCCGATATTAGAAACATTTGAAACAATTGTTTTATTATATCAAACCCCAGCTGAAGCTGTTGGTCTACGCAGATGACCTCGTATTGCTTGATGATGGAAACCGTAAGTACCCTGCCATGTTCCCAGAATATTTTGTTGTGTTCTCTTAGTATACTATAACATTACAAACTGTACGATAAATTCTCAAGATCCTAGCTCTTTATTAATGTCTTGTTTATGCCCAAAAGGATTGAGGTCCATGTATCGTGCCATTGGTTCATTTTTAGCTAGTGACTTGTGTCTCGTTACCTGAAATTCCTACATGACCTGGAACCTACTGAACTGTTAAAGTATTTATGCATCCGAGATTTTTATAATATTAAGGCATTTTCAGATTAATTTTGAGTAAATCTCGTGTTATCTGATAATTTAAATGTTGCACCCTCTATTGTTGCTTTATGTGCACATGCCCAGGGGTAATCCTACGTAACGTACATGTTCGACATGTGTTAGTGAAATACATCTCATTGTGAAGTTAATATATTGACTCTTCGTTGCATTTATTTAGTAAAAGTTACGAATCATCCTCGTATATTTATTCTCGATGATTTTTGTTGTTCAGACGCATTTCAGCATTTTGCCATCTTCAGTTTTGGGCGATTTCTGTGAAGTTTTAGTTACGAGGTCGTAGATGTGTGGGCTGAGTAGGTGTGAGTATTTTTTATCGTTGTGTTTGATGGATTAAGTCGTGGTCTTTTTGATTGTTCTAGTCGGCAGTTTTGAATCTCCTAATTATTTCAAAAATTGCGTACCACCGTTATCAGAACTAAATATCTAGATTTACAGTGTAAATTGAAGAACTCTCGGTTACATTCATTTCAGTTTAATCAGTCAGTATTTCTTATTAAACAATTTTTAAATAAGCCTTGGAAAAAGAGATGAAATCTCAAAAACGAGCGTAATAAGTTCGGTGTCTCGCCCTCCAGACCAAGCTACGGCGATCCGGCCCGGTGACGCTGTGCGAGCAGTAAAGAACGCTGTGGGAAAGCGTTGGCAGCGTCAGTGGGCCGGGTCGTCCGAGAAGCTCCTGCGAGTTAAGGGCACGACTGAACGATGGCCTCATGAGAATCTGAAACGAAATGAAAGGATCGTGTTAACTCGGTTGAGAATTGGCCATACCCGTCTGACACACGGACATCTGCTTCTGGGTCAAAACCCGCGCAGGTGTCCCGCTTGTAGAGAAAGGTTNGGTCTGGTGTGATGTAGGTTTCAGAAAAACATTTTCTTTTTAGTGTCAACGTTTCGATCTTTATTGAGATCATCTTCAGGGCTCAAAGTGTTTGTCTTCGGTGAAATTGCCATTCTTGCGTGTCGGGTTGAGAGGCACACGAATGTTTTTCTGAAACCTACATCTCACCAGCCCGCATCCCACGATCTCTGAATAATTAATGCTAAAAATGTGATATGCTTGTTTCCCTTATTTTCTTTTGTGAAAGTCAAACTTTTCTTCCATTAGATTTATCTTCCAGCATTAAAATTACATTGTTATTTTATTTTTTCTTCATTGAAATTGTTCTGTTGTTAAAACTCTTGTTGAGAAAAATTGCAAACTCTTAAATATTACAGTACAAAACATACTGCCTTTCTTAAACGTGTTATCTAAAATAAATAATACCCAAGTTTTTGTTAACAACATGATGCTCTTTCTTCATTAATTATTAAGGTTATTATGCTGACATTCTTATTATCTCAGGTTTTACCATTTTATACCTTTGGCAAGAAAAAAAACAATAAATTAGTGAAAAACCAATGTAATTTTTTTTAAGAGAGCCAGCAGTCTTGTAAACCTTGACATGGAAATTTTCTTTGCTGTTATCAATGTTTGATTAATGTTTGCCCTCTTTTTGAATTTAATCCCAAAACCCTGTAGTTTTGTCAGAGAAGTTTTGAAAATTTCGCCAGGCAAACATTTCTATCAGTCTCGCATCATTAAACTACTAGCAGATTGTTGGAGATAACTTGACAATTTACAAAAAAAAAAAAAAATGATATTGACAATGAATATTTTGGGGAAAATATTCCGACTCGTTAACAATCAAAAAAATTGGAAGAAGCCCGTTAAAACATGTTAGACTTTAGGGTATTTTTTATGAAGAAATTAAAATACAATTTTAACAATTACAATAATAATTGTATTTTTTTTACTATTACCATTATTTTAATAAAAGGAAAAATTTAAAAATAAAAGGCACTGTAAGGGAAACAGAATTTATTCACTCCAATTATTTCTTTTTTTTTTGTAATTATATTTACACTCTTCCTTCTTTTAAAATGAATCTTCAAACTTAAATCTTTACAAAAAAAATAAAATCATTCTTGAAACAATATAAAAAAACTTAAAATATAATTAAGAAGTATTTAAACTATTGTTAAAAATAAATGAATTCATAATATTTATGTATGCGCAATCCTCAAGGAATAAAATTAAGGAAATATGGAATAGGAAAAAACTCACACGATTAATGCCGTTTTCCTGATGTTTTCCATAAGATGATTCTTCACAAGCCAAGTTGAATTAGCTACGTTCGAGGTGGTTTGTTCGCAGTCTTTCGATGGAATGCCTCCTGTCCACCGCCTTTTAGCCTTTCTGCACTTTTGTCTCCCACGAGTTCCAAAGTCCATCACCTCCTTCACGTTCATATCAATTTGTTTGTTACAAACATAAAGATTGGTAAATGCGAACAACACATCATCTAATTTGTCTGTTAAATTGAGGCATTAAATTTCCATTTCTAGTCAATTGATTGTTGTATTAAATAAAAATTCATCGAATCGCAAAGATTTCTCAAAATTATAACATGGGTATATTCAACGAAGAACCCGTTCGTCGGTTACTCAGTGAGTAGGAAGAAACTGACAACCGCATTTTCTCTAAATAAGAAGCATCCGGTGAAAGGAGATGAGCAAGAAAATTGCAGTAAAAACAGACAATAAACTCCTCCTTGAAAGACAAATCAAGTCTGTTGAACTGAACTAAGAAAATAGTAAAACTAGACTGAGCCTCAAAGCTACAGTCCTTGGGGGATACCAAACCCCCGCATACTAGTTCCTCATTAACATCAATCATTATTCCTCCACCTACAATTCTGTAAGAAAAGTAATTGCAACATCGGAAGACATGAGGTTAGGGCGTCAGACACTATGCTTGTAGACGTGGGGTTCGATTCCGACCATCGCCCCTGGAATACCTGACCCCTCCCCTCGAGCGACCCCCTGATAGAAAAACTAAAGTGGAAAAAGTATACGTTATACTGAAGGGCATAACGTGTGGTGTTATTGAAGAGGGTTCAGAACTACTTTAAAACATTTTCCTCCTTATTCCCGAATAAAAAAGGCCATGCGACAATTCAAACCCACAATCATGGCAAATATATATATATTTTTTAAAATTATTTTATTTAACTCTTGTGTACATACACATTATGTTTTGCTAATAAATACTGATATACAGCACACTCAAAAAGTGTGATTAACATGGCATTTGAGGGTGGGTCCTGCCCTATGGCAGTCTACACAATAATTCACTGGAGTATAATAATTTGAGATAAATAAATATCTCATAAATAAATAAATTAACCTACTTTTTTGTTTTTATCTATAATAATATAACGTCAGGCGCACGTTTACACTAGTATTGGGTTGTCCGGAAAATAATGCAGGATTTTGGTATTAAACAAAAAAAAAGAAACTAGTTACTTTAAAGCAATGTTCTTTAATCAAAATAATTTCCCATACTCTCAATACATTTCTCCCAACGTGTTGGTAACTTATTAATTCCGTCTGAGTAGAATTCAGAATTTTTAGAATTGATAAAGTCAATAAATGCATTTTCCAGT
>NW_019392818.1:0-75969 GCF_000648675.2 Cimex lectularius | reverse complement strand
CAGAACACCAAATGGGCGAGCCATAAAACCAAATTGGTTTTATTAGGCTTAGATAAAGGAGTCGCTTAAGTGGAATTTGGACAGAATTGCTAGAGAGAATTGGTTTGATATTGCGAATACGCAAGCGAATTCTCGTTACACATGAGGATATGTGGTGTTACAGCTTCCTTACTGCGGCTGCACGTACGTTGGCGGTAGCTCAGTGGTGAAGGGGGGAACGTGTTGAAGGGAGAGACAAGTGATGATCGGTGAGGAGGTGAAAGTTTATTTATAGGTGTTACGTTGAGCGCCACGGTATTTTTGGGGAAGGATAAATACTGAAACCAGGGGATACAAAAGAAAAGAAGAGTAGAACAATAGGAAGAAAAGGAAAAGGAAGGGTAGCGATGTAGCGCTTTTGGCTCTCTTCTTTCTGATGGCGCTTCCAACCAGGATTATGATGGGAGCTAAATGATGAAGTTCTTTCTGCTTCTATCCGAGTTAATTCGTTAACACAAGCAAGATATCTTAAGGTATTATCTTACTTAGGGTTTAAAACTACGATTAAAAAAAAAAGAATACTTATCACAACTATTCTATTTACAAGTACATAGACAAATCCTTTTAAATTAAAAACTAACAAAAGGCCGAAACTTATAGCTAATGTCTCTAGTCCAGAATTATCCAGCCTGATAAGAAATTGGAAATGTACCAACTCACGGGATCACTCCTCACTTGCCGGGATCAGCCCCTTCCTCTTCGTAGGAACTCTTCGATCAGCCCGACTAGGTTCACAACCACACACATACACTTAAAAAAAAAAAATATTTTCTTTTCCTCGCAGAGACCACCTATTCCTCGGAACGTCTATATCCAACTGACCCCCTTGCCTTTTTTTGTTTTTTTCAGTCTCGGAACCAGTGCCCTCCCGATCAGGATCTTGCAGGCCGCGAATTGCTTCCTGCTTCTCGCGCTTCTCTTCTCGGTTCGTCCTGCCACTATTTAAGCTTTATTAATTTTTCCCCGAGAAGAAGGAAAAAATGTAATAGTGGTTATTCCAGGTGAGATGCGAGTCCAAGTGCAGCCCTAAGTATTTATATGAGTCCGCTTGAGGTACATTAGTTCCACTGAGAACTACATGTGAGGGCCTTGAGGTCTTCTTATAAGTGAAGTTAACGAGTTCGGACTTAGTTGAATTCAGCTTAACTTTCCACTTATTATGCAGTAATTCTGCATCTTCGTTTCTGCATCACCGAGCGAGATACTTTGGGACAGCACTGCTTTGTCATCGGCAAATTGGGCTATTTCGATGTTGCTATCTGCTGGAAAGTCATGCTCGTACAGAATGTAAAGGAGGGGTCCCAGAACACTTCCTTGGGGAACACCCGCTGAGATGCTGTGTACTTCAGAGATCGCTCCTTTATAGCTGACAAAAAAATTTCTGTCGGTCATATAAGACTTCACCAGCCGGTAGTATGTATTGGATAGTAACTTTTTAATCTTATATAGCAAGCCATCATGCCACACGCGATCGAAGGCCTTTTCGGTATCTATAAATAAACCTAGACAATACTTTTTTCCTCATAAGTTTGTAATATTTTATCCACTACTCTGTGGAGTTGCCACGGACAAGAATGAGATGCTCTGAATCCAAATTGTGTGTTCGGTATTACAGGATTTAAATAACTCAGAAGCTTTGGAAATATTAGTCGCTCGAGGATCTTCGATTGTGTAGGGAACAAACTTATTGGTCGATAACTGGTCGGTTTATCCCATTCTTTTTTGGCTTTATGTACAAGTACCACTTTAGCAATTTTCCATTTTTTTGGAAAGTATGCCGTTCGAAGGATGCCATTGTATATTTGTGTTAACAGTAAGAGACATTTTCTAGGCATATGTATCAATAGTGGTCTTACGATCATGTTCATACCTGGTGCTTTTTTTGTTTTAATTTTCTGAATTACACGGTGAACCTGAGATGGATTGAAGAAATCATAAAACGGTGACAATTGCAAGGGAGCTTGAAGAGATTCCTATACCATTTCCGTTGTTTGAGGAGTGTCAATGACATTGGCTGAAACTGCTCTCGGAAAAGATGCCCGAAAATTTCAACTTTTTCCTCAGGACTGGTCGCCCAGCCAGCTTGAGTTTTAAGAGGAGGTATATTGGAGGATTCTTTTGTTACATATTTCGTCTTCCTCCATAATGATCCATCTTGTGTGTCTAGCTTAGCAAATTCCATTTCTCTGTAGAGCGCCTTTTCCTCCAGTAATGTATTCTTAAGATCTTCAGTGGCTTTGTTTAACAATCTTTTGTCAAATGGAGATCTAGTATTCATATAACGAGTTCAGGCACGCTTCTTCGTTTCATGAAGACATCTGATATTAAAAGAGAAATGTCTCTTGCACTTTGGTATTTTCTGGGCACCATGTTTAGCCGATAACATTGTCGAAAATTGAATGTCAGTCATTTTCTCAACCGCGTTATCTATATCTTCTTCCATTTTTAGCGGAATATTTACATTACAGAGGTGGTTGAGGGAGGCCTTGTAGATATTCCAATCAATATTTTGTGCCATAAGGGTTAGTGTTGGTTTCATATTCGGTGGTTTCTCAAGTAGTTCAAATATCACTGGTCTGTGATCAGATGGTAGATCGTGAATAACTTTCAGACTGGTGTGATTGAAGTTTGAAAAGTAAGTTGGTTCAGTTGGATGAAAAACTTGCAATTGGTATTTTTGGATGACATTTCACAATAGTTTACCTCTTGAGTTTCGTTGTGAGATCCAATGACAGGATGTTGAGCGTTGAAATCACCGGCTAACATAAAGGATGGTCCTAATTGATGTATTGATGCCCAAAGTACCCCTTCAGTTATTTTATTTATAGGCGCAGAGTAGAAGGAACAAATTTGCAGTTTTACATTATTAAGCTGAATTTGAATACGAAGTCTGTATGTTCGTCTCCCTTTTTGGTAACAATTCCGTGTGTTGGATGGACTTCTTAATTAATATCAGGGAGCCTCCTTTGCTTCATCAGGGTGGTCCGCTCTGTAGCATTTGTAGCCAGGGATTGAGAGATATTTTTTCACAATTTAGTTTGTTTCAGTTACTATCATTATGTCAATATTATTAGTGACAATGAAAAACTCTAAGTCGATATTATTCAGAGACAATTTACAAACGTGGAAAGCAAAGACAAAAAAACGGCTAGATCTGCACTGTTAAATGGTCAGCATTCGGACAAAAAAGGATGGATGTAATACCAATCACAAGATACAGTAACTAAAGTGCAGGTGTAAATAAATAACAGAATTTTAAAAAAAAACTTCCCAGGCGACATGAATCTCCAGTCCCTTTGGAGTGAAAGGCGACCTAATGGAGGAAAACTGTGTGGCTATTGTGTGATTTACAAAAGTATCTCAAATAGACAATATTCTTTAGCCGTATGTTGAGACATTGAATTATGTCGCCAATAAATGGTCCTGATAGATAAGACATTTACTTACTGATTAAATGGTTAAAGCAGTCCATATGTTTAATTAAATTTATTTAAATGTTCATATAGTGTAGTGGTTTCTTAAAAAAAAAGGACTTGCTTTTTGTCCCTGCGTTAGCTCAAGATTTTAGACATATTCATCCAAACATGCAGTAGATGCCAGAGGAGTCGACCATATGTAAGCATAAAAGGTATTCAAGACGAGTAAGAAAAAAACGGATGTTTCTTTTAGGCCAAAGCGATTGAAATAATTTTAAGATGTTGCTCTCGGCAGTACTCCTGATCTGTGGAAATTGTTTTTCCATAATTCTGGGCCTTTCCATAATAATAATTGGCACTATCGACCTAAATGACGGATCAGAACTAAAACCATTTGCTGACGATACTCTTTATTCAATCAGTGTCAGCGTCATAGCAGTTGGCATTTCTATGTGCATTGTCTCTTGTCTCGGCTTATTCGGAGCTTACAATGGATACGAATTTGTCCTCAGAATTTACTCGTTCCTGCTGGTCGTGAGCATCGTCGTGGAAATCACCGTGTGCATCACGGCTTTCATCATGGTTGCTATAGTAGACAAGCACTTGTTGAAAACGATCGAGGCGAAATTTAACGAATTAGCCGATCACAAAAAGGATATCGACTATTTGCAAAAAGAATATCAATGCTGCGGCCCGTACGGAGTGTCTTCTTGGGATATTGAAACCCTTCCATCGTCTTGCTGCGGTCTAAAACAAGGCCGATGTAGTATCGAAGAAGCTTACCGGTCTTCTTGTTCCGACGTCTTAAGATTCAAGATAAACAGAGAATTTTATACGATTGGCAGTATGTTTATTATCATCATGAGCTGTGAGATGATTTGTTTTGTTTTAGCTACCTGTTTAGAAAAAAGAGTCAAAATTCATAAAAGTACGCAAAAATGAAACTTGTTATAGCAAATAAATTTCACAAATGATTCCATATGTTATTTTATAACTTGTCTCTTTGCCCAAACA
This sequence comes from Cimex lectularius, assembly GCF_000648675.2. Lineage (NCBI taxonomy): Eukaryota > Metazoa > Arthropoda > Insecta > Hemiptera > Cimicidae > Cimex > Cimex lectularius. The sequence continues at coordinate 71,500 of NW_019392818.1, read as the reverse complement.
AGCCAATTATTGGTAATTTTGTTTTTTAATATAATAAAAAGTTTAAATGTGAACATTTCAGCAATATGACAATTCCATAACGTATGAGAAATAAATTTTCCCAATTAATACGTATGATAAATTATGGATTTTTCCGTACTTTCTGCGCTTTATAAGGCAAATGTTGCATTAGCAATCGTTACAGTACAGCTTTATGCACAGCAGATTAAAAGATGTAATTTGGCCGTTGCCGATAATTGGTCACTGGGATGGTCTTACAAACCAGTTTCTCCTTTAGCCATCTTCAGTGTTGTGTTTTCTTGTTTTTAGTTAAGTCAAGGCACATTTATAACGCCGTGAAACGTGGTGTACGTGTGTAGGACTTATACAGTGGTTAAGTTTTTTGGTCTATCAAAAGCATTTCCGCCATCATCAGTCATCGTTTTGAGCACAAATGCGCCAGGCTACCCCAGATTAATTAAACCAAGATTGTCATCCCAAGACCATATTACAGGTCACCTCGCAGACGACGAGGAGAAATCTCATGTTTCAAGTTCAAAGTTTCAACCGATATTTCGACAATGCTTCCGAATTTCAAAATGAACATGAAGCACCCATCATTTTAAGCAGCTCAACTGGTTTAAGTGAGCCTCGTCGACGATTTCTCACATTCACTGCTTGAAAAATTGCATCTTAAGGTACAAGCAAGAGGTTCACTTAATTGCACACACTCGCACTCATCGCTGCAGTGCTCATCGACTGCACTGCACGCAGCCATCCCCTGCGCCATTTCATCATCCCAGCCACTAACATTTCAATACATTTCGTTTATTTAAAAAGTCTATTTTTTAAAAACATAACTGCAACAGACAAGGAAAAAAATAAAAATAAAATCGGACGTTAAAAATTGTTCCTAGCAGTTATCACTAAAGACCGAATTTTATGCAATAAAACTGCTCAAGATGTGCAAGAAATACTAAATAAAAACATGGAAAAGCAAAGGCGAGCAATAAAAACTTCAAAAAAGTGAAAAAACGTGCAATATAAACGTCGAAAGATGTAAAGACCTGCTATAAAAACCTCGAAAAGTGAAAAGACATGAAATACAAACGTCGAAACGTGCCAAGACGAGCAATGAAAACCTCGAAAGTTGCAATATTGATACATTTTGAAAGGAACCGGAAAGGAAAATAAATTATTAGGCTTAATTAAGTTAATTTAAGTTCATGGCCTGAGTTAAAACTTAAAATGTAACATATTTCGAAATTAGTTTCTGTGAAAATACAAAATTCAACGAATATTTGTATGTCGAAAAATCGACGTCCTTTTTTGTCAATTGTAGGCCGAAATGAAAGGACTCTTCGGTGTTGGCAAAGGTGATGGAAACATACTTGTAGGAACTTACGATGATTTGCTAATATAGGTTGCTATTTTTTTAAAGTATAGAATAAAAAATGTTTCAAATACGCACAAATGTACAGAATATAATTTGAACTATTTTATCACGGAGGTATGATTCGGAAAATATCTGGTCACTATGATTGTGTTAGCAAAAGGAATGTGCAGTAGTATACAAATCCGACTTTAATTACTTATTGCCATATTTTCGTGAGATGAAAAAAAAAAGCTGACTACAGTTTAACAGTAAATGACTTAAAATAGAACACTTGTTACCTATTAAATTTCTATACGTTTTATTTTACTCAATTTCTTAATGCAAGAACTGAAAAACTGTTACAAAATAATGTTTAGATTATTCAGAAATCGTGAGATGCGTTCTGGTGTGATGTAGGTTTCAGAAAAACATTTTCTTTATCGTGCCAACGTTTCGATCTTTATTGAGATCATCTTCAGGGCGTGGGATTTATAAACATTGTTTAAATTTAACAAATGCATGTAGGATGTGGAAAAAAGTGAATTTATAAAATGCAAAATATATTTTTTATATTCAATGAACATATTTCTACTCACTCAAAGTGTTTGTTTTCTGTGTAGATGTGTCATTAGTATGTGTCGCGTTGAGAGTGCCAGTGAGGTATTGCTGTTTTATGTTTATATATGTTGGATTTTGAAGGGGTGGGGAAGGAAGTCGGTATAGAAAAGACATTTTTGTATACGGTGTCGGCTTATTTGAGGGGAAAAGAGCCAACGATGGAAAAAAAAGTTGGTAATGGTTTGGCCAAATTATCCTTTCAGGATTATATAGACGGAGATAATTAGGGAAAGTAAAACTAAATTGTTGAAAAATTATACTATGTGAAAATATTTGATGTGTGGAATGTGATATTCCATATATCATCAGATCACATTCCACACATAAAACATTTTCACGTAGTCTAATGATTCAACAATTTAGCTTTCCTTTTTCTATTTATCCCCATCTATATAATCCTCAAATCTGGCCGAACCATTATCAACGTTATTTTTCCTTCGTCGGCTCTTTTCACCTCAAAGAAGCCGACGCCTTATACAAAAATGTGTTTCTATACCGACTTCCTTCCCCACCGCTTCAAAATCCAACGTATATAAACATAAAACAGCAATATCACATTGGCACTCTCGACACGACACGCAAAAATGAAACACTACCCAAAAACACTTTGATTGAGCCTAAAAATTCTAGCATTATATAAATTCACTTTTTTCCACATCCTACATGTATTTGTTAAATTTAAACAATGTTTATAAATCCCAGGCCCTGAAGATGATCTCAATAAAGATCGAAACGTTGGCACGATAAAGAAAATGTTTTTCTAAAACTTACGCCACACCATACCGCATCTCACAATTTTCAAATAATCACTTCAAATAAATTATAAGTTTAATAATAATATTACGTTTTTAATTTTTTTTTGCAAATTATGCATGGTACACGGCAATACCTTTGGTTAAATCTTTTAGAACCTTTGTCTAATCGAGGTTTTTCAAAAATTTTCTTATCATGATCAGCATTTTTTTAGTATTTTAAATGGTGTTTTATCTTTGTTGACTCATAAAGCCTGTTGTTGTTATTTGTCGTCGAGAATCCATTCAAAAGGTGCGGTTGAGATGGTGCGTTGGTGTCCGAGTGGATCGAGGTCACGATAGCTCAAGTGGTAGAGCAGCGGCGTATCTAGCCGAAGATCGTAGGTTCGAATCCCGCTCGTGACACTGACTTTTTTATCTCAACTAAAAACCTTAATTAATTGTAATGTATTGATTGGTCAAGCGGACCACGAAATTAGTGAATTTAATGATTAAAAATGAAGTAGATTTCACTAAAGCTAATCATCGACTAACGGTCACTAATCACCACAAATAATTTTTAGATTATTTATGAGGCTAGGTTAGTTTACAACTTCTTAAAATTACTTTGATATTTTACAAACATTATTTAGCCATATTTTCCGTCTTCTCTGTATTTGATGAAGCAACGAAGGTGATTTGAAAGCTAACAATTCAATTTCCAACAAGCCGTCTGCGAGTCGGTGAGCTCATGCTGAACCGGCACTGGGTCACTTATCGGGCCCTTCCTCACCCGCGGGTTTGTTGCGTTTTTGTGCTGTCGTGGTTGGTTTGTTGAAATCGGTTGGTGTAACAACGAACTCGCGAGTGAAGACGGACCTAGTGCAGGTTCAGCATGATTCCTCCACATTGTCGGTAAAAAGTTGGACCAAAACTGCAGCACTCACCGCCTAGCATGAAAAAGTTTTATAGCTATAGTTCTATAGCACCATGGAGTAATGATTTTTTTAAGGAGGTAATTTGAGCAAAATATAAATTGTAAATGTTATTTTTGGCTTTAAATAAATTATGTAATTATTATTTTTATTAAAAAACACATTAAAATATTATGCCCTGGCTTCTAATGAACCTAGTATTAGAATTTAATGTAAAATTGTTCCCTTTGAGTTAAACGTTAAAAATATAATGACATAATAATATATAATAATGACATAATTGCTAATTAACATGGTCGAATAAGTAATAAATAAATATTTTAATGAAATAAAATATTAAAACGATGAAAAAACAGCCTCACTAATCCTTCATAGCTCATATAATGTAAGATTATTTGGTCGAAATCAAATTAATAATTCCACATGAAATTTCCACACTTTGCTATACGATCATTGTCCTTTAGAAATGAGTTTCCAAACCGCCTCCTTCAAATTTCAATCACAATTAAAACTCTATGATTAATTTAGTGAATTGGTTATTGCACATATAGCCAGCTTACGGTGATAATGAAATCACCAAAAGTTAGGCAATAATAAACAATTTGCTTCTCTCATACAACCCGTTCCAATCTTTACCTAACTCGGATATTAAAATTTGTGGCTAATTGTAAAAGTTTGCTCAGAATAGCGGACTAAATAATTAAATACGTTCGACTAAATTGTTATTCAATAGGATTTAGTCTTGTTCTTCTTCAAAAACAATAGTCATGTAAATTATATGTTATTACATATTTAATTATTCTTCTTATTTTTGTTAAAAATTGTAACACTACTACAAAATTACTATATCCTAAATCAATCAGTATTAAAAAAATGAGGGATCTGGAAATTTTTAACCTACGTTGACCATCACGGGATCACTTACTGGTCCATCTACACTCCCGATTTCGGCTTTGCGCCATCTTCAGTGAGGAAATGTTCAGTCTCAACACGTTTGAGTAACACCAAAAAATCCCGAATGCAGACGGATCTAGAAAATGGACCATTACCGTTGTACAAGTGTGTTCGCTTCACCGATTCGCAAACCAACACCCATAATCAACCATTACAAATATGTGCATATATGGTATTTTTCTCGGTCAAAACACTGACACTATTGACAGCACTTTACCAAGAAGACATACGGCATGTGAAGCGTCGTTTAAGGCTTAGCTAAACTGGAAAGATAGCAACAAAATAATAAAAGACCACTCATGGCTCCAAGACACGACATGAACGGGATGTTTGAATTTAGTCAAAACTTTCAAATAAATCTAGGTACCAAACAAAGAATGGGAACGAGAGGGAAACACCTCCTTAAGAATGGCATCATATTTTGGTACATAGATCTTGTAAAACACAAGAAGGTCAGGGGCTAGAGTATTCTGTCCTGGAATTAAATATTCAGAACCCATGGGAAAATACACCAGTATGTTCCAAGCTGCAGGGCCGCTGGATTCGAACCAGGGACCTATACTTTACATGATGAACGTGCGAACGCAACCGTTGCGGCCAACTTCGCCCCCTAGAGTTTATTTACATTTAACAAAAATATTTTCTCACTTACATAATAAAATTATATATTTTATACTAATTGAGTATAACTAATGTTAAGTAAATAAAGTACTTCTCTAAATTGTATTCCGTGAAATTGTACCTACGGTCACTTAAAATTTGCGATTATATTGAATATTGAAATAAGACCTAAGAAGAGGTTTTTTATTCTTTTGTCGGTATCGCTAGAACCTTCTCTTCCTGTCGTTGCGATCTGTTTCAGTTTACTTCCAATTAAACCAACTTTTTGTCAACTTATTTTTTTTCAGTTTTTTTTTATTCTTCCCCCGAAAATCAAAATAATATTTTAATGTGATTAGTGACCGTTAATCGATAATTATTCAGAGATGCGGTCTGGTGTGATGTAGGTTTCAGAAAACCATTTTCTTTTTAGTGTCAACGTTTCGATCTTTATTGAGATCATCTTCAAGGCCTGGGATTTACAAACATTGTACATTTAACAAATACATTTAGGATGTGGAAAAGTGAATTTATACAATGCAAAAGATATATTTTTTTATATTCAATCGAAGTCACAATGTTTTGTGTAATTGTCCTACTCTTGCGTGTCGTGTTGAGAGTGCCAGTGTGATCTTTAACTCCGACTTTAACTTTATCCGATAACATCAAAATAGCTTTCAAAAATTATAAAACAATCCAAACACTTTTTTCCAACATTAAAGATCCCACTCCAATAACAAATAAATCTCACGTAATCTACAAGATCAACTGTTTAAACTGTCCGGCAACTTACGTCGGTCTTACATCCCAATATCTGGACAAGAGAGTAAAGCAACATATCTATGATTGCAAAAAACCCAAGCAAAATCCTACAGCACTCGCTACCCACCATTTTGAACACCAACACAATTTCGACTTCAAAAATCCAAAAATATTACATACAGAACAAAACAAACATAAACGTAATTTCTTAGAAATGGTTTATATCAACAGAGATAAACACAGCATCAATTACAGAACAGATACATGTAAACTCAGTCGCAGCTACGCCAATATCATTAATCAAATTCAATATAGATAACATACATATATCATTACATTACATTCCACACATCAAATACTTTTCACATAGTCTAATTTTCCAACAATTTAGCTTTCCTTTTCCTATTTATCCCTTTCTATATAATCCTGAAAGGATAATCTGGCCGAACCATTACCAACACATTTTTTCCCTTCGTCGGCTCTTTTCACCTCAAAGAAGCCGACGCCTTATACAAAAATGTCTTTTCTATACCGACTTCCTTCCCCACCCCTTCAAAATCCAACGTATATAAACATAAAACAGCAAAATCTCACTGGCACTCTCAACACGACACGCAAGAATGGCACAATTACACAGAAGACAAACACTTTGAGTGAGTAGAAATACTTTGATTGAATATAAAAAATATTTTTTGCATTGTATAAATTCACTTTTTTCCACATCCTACATGTATTTGTTAAATTTAAACAATGTTTGTAAATCCCAGGCCCTGAAGATGATCTCAATAAAGATCGAAACGTTGGCACGATAAAGAAAATGTTTTTCTGAAACCCACATTACATCAGACTGCATCTCACGATTTCTGAATAATAATATTTTAAATATTTGGCGCGATAAATACGATTTTACTTAAAAATCCTTCAAATATGCGTTATTGTTCAGATACGCAATTTTTCGCGGTATTCATCAAATATGCAAAAATATGCTATATAAAATTTAAATTACGGCTTCGTAGATACATGATTCGGATAGATAATTGATTTCCTCGGACGTATGTGGTGGCAAACAAAATATGCAACTGCATAAAAATCCGGTCTCTAATTATATCATATATTTCAATAAAATGCATGCTTTAGTTTAAAAAGTCAATCAAAACATTCACTCTTTTACGCACTCCAGTAGGCAGTATTGATTTTCATGGTTTCTTCCTTCTTCCGTTTCGCCCGATCAGGTTTGAGAAGAGTTTTGTCGGAGTTAGTGTGAAAAGTTTTGGAGAATGGAGTAATTTTGGTTCGAGGTATCTGCCAAGTCGATATATCAGGGACACTAAGGAGTTCTCGAAGTCTTTTTTTTTATAAATATGATGACTATTTTTTGATAACCAGATATTTATCAATTACATTAAAATTAATATTGATTGGGTGAAAGGGCTCTTAGTATTCATAAACTAACAACCAGCATGTATTTTAACCGAATATGTTTTTGCAAAGCTCTTCGGATAGTAAATGACTTATTACCAATTTTGTCTCCATTTTACACACCACATAGGATTTGACGATCCTATAAATGAACACTAATCAATACAATGAACAACTTATCAGAATAATTACATCATCTGGAAACAATGCATGTATTTGCCGGAAAATGTTAGTTTTTTTTTTTTTTGCCTTATGGTCTAGCATATTGGCCAAATCTCTAAACTTCATGTTTGAAATGTATACTTTTGTTGTGTTATATTACTATTTTATTTTGGGATAGAAGCTTAGAGAGAGAGGAAATTATTTTGGTATTGCGGGTAAAAGAGAGTATAACGGATATTGAGGTAGGAAGAGGGATATTATTAGAAATTAGAGCGTTGTAGAGGGACTCTCGGTTGATGGAGGTATTGGGACAGGCTAGTAAAATATGGTTGGAATCAGCTATGCACGAAGGGTCGCAGGAACAGAAAGGAGAGTCTAGGATATTTATTTTATAGAGGTGGGAGGGAAGACAATTGTGGTTTAGGCGAAGCCGAATTATAGAGGTGAGGGAATGGCGAGGACTATTGTAAGATCGGAACCAAGGGAAGGTAGGAATGTAGGTTGGATGAATTTATAAAATTTTCCTTTTGTGCTGGCGGAGTATTCGTTTTGCCAACGGAGCCTGCAATAACTGTTTATGTGGGCTCTAAGATCTCTAGGGGAGATAATGGAGCAGGGAATGCCAGCGGAGGCCGCAGATTTGGCCAGCCGGTCCGCTTCATCATTAAATTTGTTGTTGCTGTGGCCTTTAGTCCAAATTATGTGCACTACGGTGCCTCTATTGGTTAGTTGAATGGTGGTGTTAAATATATGAGATATTAAATTTGCTGTGTGCCGGTAAGGGATCGCGTAGCTGCCTGGTTCAATAACTGAATAAAATCAAAATAATTTCTAGGCTCATTCGTAAGAAGCAGATTATTCATTGAGCTTCTATATAGGTCCCAATTAGCTTTGGATGTAATCCAACCCTCGCGGGAAGGCGGAAATGCCCCTCAGCATCGCATCCTGTAGTATAATTGATTAAAATACAAAGATGGTCAGAGCCAAGAGCATGATCTAGGACCCTCCAAGAGCAATAGGGAGTGAGGGATGGGGAGGTGACAGAAATATCGAAAAATGTTAGTTACAAGAAAGTTTATTGGAGGAAGTTTTGATGGCACTGGACAATCTGACCTACTTTGATCAATCGTCAAGAAAGTAAACAGAGTAATATGGTACTGATAAATCTGATAAGCTATAATGTCAACTAAAAACTGAAATGTACACATAAAAACAAGAAACAATATATAGTTTTATAATCTATGAGGGCATTGCGGTGGGCTCATGATTTACTAACGTCCTGCATAGTCTTTAGCATGCTGCAATACATTTTCGCGGGGAAAACAAGATTCAAGCAAGAATAAAGTGTTTTGATCTTTATTGCAAGGTAAATAGATTAGACAAATAGATTAGAAGTTTTTTTTTGCCAAAGAAATTTTTTATTTAGCAATGATAATATTATTATCAGCCATATTTATTCAATGATAACGTAATTCACATTAACGAACAATAGTCTGTCTTACATATCACCAGCGTAGCGACATTTAAAGTATCGCTAAGTATTTGCAAATTTGGAAAAAAAGTAATCAAGCCCAGGTTGCTTAAGGGTACTTAAAGAGTATCGTAGCTGTGGCGCGATTCTTCGCTTCGAGACTTAATTACGTAGATGAAAGATCTAGTCGAAAAGATAAAAGTGATTGACTATTTTCAACCATTTTCTGCAGAGATGATGGACAACCTACCAGCTGAGCGTTAATCAGCTTTATAATCTCGCATTTAGTTGATGAAAATAAGGATTGTTTTCGTCTTATTTTCTGTACTGGGTCATTTGGTTGTAGATGATTATAATGAGAAGAAAATCGTGTCAAAATCTAGTAACCATTAAAAAAAAAAAAGGAAATTTCCCTACGATTCACTTTATCAGAATACAAATTCATCATTAGTCACTGCCCAGTAAAAGAAATTCCACCTTATCTCCTCAAACATTCTCTAAAACCTTCCAAAATTGTATTATTTTACCACCATTTACAACTCAGACCTTAAAATTACCTACTTCCCAATCCAATAGAAATGATAATCATGAAAACCATTCCCCAACCTTCTTACGTCATATAACGTCATCAGTTTGCTTCCATTACTTGTCGAAATTCTTAAAAAACTCCTTCTGAAACACCTATAACCCATCTTTGAAAACTCCAATGTCAACCCATTCCATTAATTCAAGTTCAGCCAACATCACTCTACGATTCAACAATGGCACAGGGTATAAAATTCGTCGCATCCTCCCTTGAGCCATAGGAATGGTGCTCAGGAACTTTTTTAGACGTGAGGCAAGCCTTTCCGTTCGGATCGAAAGGTACTTTCTAGGGCGAATCGGAACAAAGTTCTCCTCCATCAACTCTGCCTAACTGCGTATTTCGCAAGGCAAAATTTCTGTCCCATTCTTTATTCAGTATATACTGCAGATATTCCTATCAAACTTGATAAGTAGTTTCCTTCAAAAACTCCCAGAACTATCTCTCCCGTTTGGAAGAAGACCAAGAAATCGTGGATCAGACTCAACGAAACCAATACCATTCACCCTTCGCTGAATCACTTCTGTTTCAATGTACTCTACACATCTTTCCTTTTCCCAGCAGCCTTCGACACTTACATTACTCTTGAAACCGCCACAATCGATTCAAATGAAAATAACTGACGTCAAGTATAATGCAAACTTGTGACAACAGACTGAAACTCTCGCTCAAAAACATGTACCTTACGTGCCGAATCGAAACGTGAGGTTCAGCAAAGCGTCCCAACATCCAAACGATACATTCTATCAAATCCAAAATTCTTCGAACCATTACTCCAGCTTCTACTTCGCATCATTATCCTTATTATCCACAAATCCGTATCCTCGAACCCGCTAGAAGAAGATAAAGGCACTTCCGTAAAACCATGAACACTCATCCCAATCCCCTGGTTCAACCTTTCTTCCCAGACCCTTCAAAATCTTCTAGTAAGACCAATGGTCTCGCGATTTCCTTCCTACTGGGCAATGTGAGAGTGCTGAGATAGGAGTATAATTAATGGATTACATTCCACCCTTAGAATTTTTATTCTTTTTTTTACGAGGGTTTGCAAGAGCAGAGGTTATAGCTTTCGGGGTGCCGGTGTTTAAAAAAAAAAAAAAAAACATTTGTAAGTACATAAGAGGGCCGGTAGCCGAGTGGTCAAGGCATCAGACTCTCGGCTAATAGATCCCGCGGTCGTGGGTTCGATCCCCACTGTCGCCTCTGGACTTTTTCTGACGCTTAAGGGAACCGGTGGCCGCAATTGAAAGAAATTGACACGGCACTAATCAATGGAAGGGGCGGGATCGGAACTCAGCGACCCTGAATTTGGTTCCAACCCCCTTCAAAAATAAGTTTCTTCGATGGAAGAACACCGGTATAACGGGGGCTCAAGTTCACATTTGTGTAGCGAGCCGCCCAAAAAAAAGTCGGATTCGAATGCAGGGCCGCTGGATTCGAACCCGGGATCTTTACCTTACAGTGATGAGCGCCGTGTCAACGCCTAAACCTTTGCGACCACCGACGCCCATTTTTTCGGCCTCGTCTGACGACAAGGCAGTACAAAATATTTCATTACAAACTCATCAGTGAGTCCCCCTCCACGGAAATCTTTAGTAAAAGGCGAAAGATTTATTCGTTATGAAGGGAGACCAGAGTAGAATGTTATTATACAAAATCGTAAAGTCAATAAAGCTGCTTGTAGCTCTCTAGCGCTGTTGTAATATTGAAAAAAAAATAGACTTTGCTAAGAAACATATTGTAGTTTGCTCTTTCTTTGATAATTTTAACGAAAAGTTTATTTGCCGTCGTTACCTCTAATCGACCATTTATTTGGTCTGTACCTTTTATTTTCCGCCCTTTATTGTTTTACGAGGGTTTGCAAGAACAGAGGTTATGTCACCCTTCGTTGTGCCGGTGTTTTTGAAAAAAGCCCATTTGTATGTCAGGTTCGAATGCAGGGCCGCTGGATTCGAACCCGTGACCGTTACTTTACAGTGATGAGCGCCGTGTCAACGCCTAAACCATTGCGGCCACCAGAGTAGAATGTTATTATTCAAAATCGTAAAGACAATAAAGCAGCTTGTAGCTCTCTAGCGCTGTTGTAATATTGAAAAAAAAAAATAGACTTTGCTAAGAAACATATTGTAGTTTGCTCTTTCTTTGATAATTTTGACGAAAAGTTTGTTTACCGTTTGCCTCTAAACGACCATTTATTTGATCTGTATCTTTTATTTTCCGCCCTTTATTGTGCATATTCCATTTTTGTCTCGCGACGATGTTTATTCCATTTCCTAATGTGTGTTTTTTTTGTCAAATTTGTTAAATACATTTATTATTTTGTACGCTTCTACACCCTATGCATGCGGTTTGTTTCTGTAGTCGTTTTGCTTCCGATTTTTGGTTCACTGTTTTTTGTTTTCTGTGCGTTATTTATGTTTTATGTTTTAGACGTTTTACTTCATTTTTATACTTCTCGTTAATGGTACCGCTTTTAGTATGCCTGTCTATTACTTAAGTACTGTCATTTTCGAAGGGGATTGATTGAATTTTTATGTCTGTCCAATTGTAACCTGGCGGGGGTACATGGTGCCGGTTCGCGACGTTTTAAGACACAGGAATGTAGTACCTAAAATTTGCCCACAATTCCACTTTTTTTTAACCCCCATATTAAAAAACTTAAATTGAGGGCAAATTTTAATGTTTAGTAACTAGGGCCATTGTCTTGGGGCACGTGAGCTGGAACGGTTTAAATAAAAATTAACTTTTTATATCAAATACATAACTTTGTAGTATATAGTTTTTTCAATGTGTTATTCATGGTAAATGCTAATGTGTGGTGATTAGTGACCGTTGATCGATATTTATTTAGAAATCGTGAGATGTGGTCTGGTGTGATGTAGGTTTCAGAAAAACATTTTCTTTATCGTGCCAATGTTTCGATGTTTATTGAGCCTTGAAGATGATCTCAATAAAGATCGAAACGTTGGCACGATAAAGAAAATGTTTTCTGAAACCTACATCACACCAGACCGCATCTCACGATTTCTAAATAAATAAATGTTAATGATTGTAGTTTATATCGATTAGTCGAAAGTACAACCGAGTTCCACCGAACTTTTTCTTCCATTTTGTTGGAGACATTTTGGACTAACTAGATGTCTGTAAGTATGGCGTTAATTATCTCTCGAGGATCCCTCAATGTAGAAATAGGTTTAAAAACTTAATTTATATTTAAATTAAAAGGGAATTTAAAAGAAAAATGAACTGGTTGTGAAAATATATTTTAGAAAACGTCAACAATTTATTAAAATAGAAAATAAAATGAAAACCTTGCCAACAACATAAATTGGAAAAAACTTAACAAAATAAAAATGACATTTTAAAATGAAATTGAGCTAGTTCTATTATGTCTATTCTAAATTTAAAGAATAAAATAGACTTAATCCAGTCTTTACATAAACGCAAAAAAATAAAAATAACAAAAACATTTTTTTGGTTGGAGGCAAATATTGAAGGTTCTCCTTTTTGCTTCTTCCGATACTTCTATTTTTCCTTTTTTTTATGTATTCGGCTTGCGTTTAATTTCTCTCCTCGAAAGCTCGATCCGATCTGCCGGTTCTCCTCGTTTGTATGCCTCTTACGGGCTGGCGGGTATTTTCAAATTTTATCGTCATAAAACAAGAAAAACAATGAACACTATCCACACCAAATAACCCCTTCATTCTATTAAAAAATAAATAAATTGTACGCTTCGCGAAATTAATTAGTGTTTTCTAAGCAGATATTTTAGATATATTTCTATATATCAAATTATATGATGTATTAATGTACATATTGAGACAAAATGAGGTATGGACTATTTTTTAAATTTGTTCCATATGTTTAATTTATTTAAATTGTTATCTAGTGTAGTACTTAATAATGTCTTCTTAAAAAAAAAACTTTTTTAAATATTTGTCATCAATTCGCTGAAGATTTCAGAAGCATGCTGCAGTAGAAGACTTCATAGCCACAGTAGACGAATGAACGTAAGAATAAAGTGTGATAAAATTTAGCCCAACGACCGATAAATTCGTTAATATACCGCCAGACAGATTAAGTAATTAGCAAAATATGTTGCCAAAAGCTCATATTCTCGTCGTGATAAACGCCGTACTTGTAGTATTGTCTTTATCTATAATAGTAGTTGCTGCTCTACAAATTTTCAATGAGAATAAAACTGGTCCATTTATGAATGGTACCCTATATACAATTTGTATCACCACACTGGTAGTAGGGTCGGTGTTGCTGTGCATCGCTCTTTCTGGAATGTACGGAGCTCTGAATAGAAATAATTTCCTCCTGAAAATTTACGCGCACATGCTGTACATCGTTCTAGTCTTACAACTCACCCTATGCATACTGTGTTTCATCATGTCTTCGACAGTTGGTAAAGATATGGAGAAAAAACTAGAGGCGAAATTTAGTACTTACGCCGATTTCAAAAAAGAAATTGACTATTTACAAGAATCATTTCTTTGCTGCAGCCCATATGGAGTAAAGTCATGGAAAATGGAAAACCTCCCACCGTCTTGCTGCGGTTTGAAAGAAGGCTTCTGCGTAATCGAAAAAGCATTCAAAGAGTCATGTTTCGAAAGGTTAAAACGTTTCATCGAGGCCAAATTTTTCTCAATTGGTTCTATTTGTGTTTTCATCCTGGGTCTCGAGGTAGCTTGTATAGTCATGGCTACCTGCTTACGAACGAAACATAATTAACAATCGTAAAATGGCGAATGCGAAATCCATTTTGATTCGTATTATATTTATTATAATCTATCATGATTCAATCTTTGTTTTATTTGTTTTATCTTATTTTTTTACATCAGGTGTAAATTAATTGATAACAGAATATGCTTTTAAGGTAAGATATTTCAAGGTATTTCAACTATGAGGTTATACGAACCCGGTGTTAAAAAAAACAGTAAGACGGATTTGAATGCAGCATCGCTGGATTCGAACCAAGGATCGTTACCTTAAAGTCATGAGCGCCTTTCCAAGCCCTTAACCCTTTCTGACCTAATATTGTCTTAGAGACGAACTTCAACAATTTGTTATAAGGTTAGTGGGAAATCCCGTGAGTTTAATGATAGAGAGTTTAGATTGGCGCCAAATAAATTAATGTTCTCAATAAAAGGGCAGAAACAGAGCAGGAGTAACACTGCGCCCACCCTAAACTCATGGGATTATCCTGCTAACGTTGGCGGTGTTATGAAGGAACTTCGGGTAAAAAAGGTTTAAATTATAAGCTCGATATGAAATTTTTTTATAATTTGGGGTTTTTACATTTCTATGTGGTTTTTTAATTTCTACTTCATTTTTTCATTAAATTTTTTGGAAGTTTCGGGAATTCAAACTCATCATCAGCAGCTAATTTTAAAGCCATAAGTTTAACAATGCGTATTAGTATTTTACAACAGTTTATTACAAAGTTTACCTTATTTTTTAAATTAATTTTTAATTTTTTATTATATATAGTTTTTAAATATATATTACCATTTTTGTATTATTTTTAAAGAATTTAAAAAAATGAAATTTACTTGCCGGATTTACTTACCAACTAGCTTTATTTACAAATTGGAAGAATGCTACTTTATTATGGCGTTTTTAAACGATTTTTTAAATTTAGGAATCTAATTATTTGGTTATAATAATAATGATATTTATGTAGTTTGTTCAATTGATTGTAATGGATGTAATAAAATTAATATAGGACAAAAGATAAAAACCGACTAAGAAACTATAGTAATGATATAAAAAGTTAAAAAACATAGCCTTATCACAACAAGTAATCATTTCAAAACAATACCAAATTTTAAAAAACCCACGTATTTTAAATTTTGAAAAAAATTAAAGACAGATCTTAGAATGCGTTTATATTACATAAAATGGTGAAAAAAATTCTCAAACAAAAAACTGTTTACAACGAAATGTCCTTATTGTATTCGGATATTTAAAAAAAAGAAAATTAAAATAATACATAAGTAAAAATCACATGAATAAAAAATAAAAAATCCAACATTTTAATAATGGCGCAATCTTTTAAAACACACTGACAGGCAAAAAATCCATCCAATTTTGTTTGTTTTCTCAATAAAAAAAATTTCCGTTTAATTTCTCTCATTTTTTTACCAATAAATATTTGTTTATGCTATGTTTTAAATTGGGAATATGAATTAGAACTAAACACTCTTAATGCTTAATCCAAAACAAGGATAAAGGATTTTTGTAATGTTTTCTTTTTACGGAATTTAAAATGTGTGGTGATTAGTGACCGTTAATCGATATTTATTTAGAAATCGTGAGATGCCGTCTGGTGTGATGTAGGTTTCAGAAAAACATTTTCTTTATCGTGCCAACGTTTCGACCTTTATTGAGGTCATCTTCAGGGCTCAAAGTGTTTGTTTTCTGTGTAATTATGCCATTCTTGCGTGTCGTGTCGAGACTGACCGAGAGTGAAGATAATCTCAATAAAGATCGAAACGTTGCCACGATAAAGAAAATATTTTTCTGAAACCTACATCACACCAGACCGCATCTCAGGAATTCAAAATGTTTGAATTTTGAAGCAATAAACTGTTTAGTTTTCATCTTTGTTATCTTAATTTCAATTTTGAAACATCAAAATGCCACTTAGTGCTGAGGATGTTGTTCTTGGTGTAGCACTTATTATTCATAAAAATTATTTTATTCAAAGAAGATTTACGCAGCGGATTTCGAGTATTAAATACTTATCATCAGGCAGAAGATACAAACGCGTCTCGTGATAGGAATTGTAGAGAGAGAAAGGGACAGAGAGAGAGAGAGTGATAAACAGAGCGAGAGCGAGAGAGAGAGAGAGAGAGAGGGAGAGAGAGAGAAAGAGAGAGAGAGAGTGAGAGTGAGAGAGAGAGAGAGAAACATTCGGAGAGAGAGCGAGAGAGTGTATGTGTGAGGGAGAGGGAGAGGAAGAGAGAGAGAGAGTGAGAGAGGGAGAGGGAGAGGGAGAGGAAGAGAGAGAAAATGAGAAAATGAGAGGGAGAGAGGGAGAGAGAGTAATAAACAGAGCGAGAGAGAGAGCGAGAGAGAGAGAGAGAGAGAGTGGGTGTGTGAGGGAGAGGGCGAGGGAGAGGGTGAGGGTGAGGAAGAGTGAGAGAGAAACAGACAGAGAGAGAGAGCGAAAGAGCGTGTGTCTGTGTGTGAGGGACAGGGAGTGCAATAAAAACTAAACTCGCACAAACTTTCATTCAATCATTGAGCAAACTTCAATACTAATCCTAAACGGTCAAAATTATTACGCAATTCGTTTCGATCTTCTAGTCCCCCCCTTAAGCGGCCCATGGACGATCAATATTATTGCACAATATTTTGGGTTGTGCAATGTAATTGATCATGTGTAGACGATATGGAAAGTTTGTGCAACACATTGCATGATTGACTTAAAGTTGAAAATGTATTGTACAACCTGGAAAATATTGCACCGTCTGTTGGCATTATTGAGCAATATCAGTCAGTTTGTGAAGTAACAACAAGTGGTAAAATATTGCACAAACTTCAATATCGCCTTCAAACTATTCAAGTTCGTTGGACAAACAAAATTTTGTACAATATTATTGAACATTAAGTCAAATTATTGTGCAATCTATATTGTACAATAATATTGACCGTCTATGGGCCGCTTTAGTTTAAATTCAACACATCTCCTCGTTTTCAGGAAACTAGTATAAATACGTAGACTTTTTTGTCGTTTATGTCGCTTATTTCGAGTTTCAAAACTCCGGAAAAAACGTAGCGATGTAGTAAGAAGGCAATATTCGCCCGTGTCTTATTTAAAAGCTCTATGCAAAAACGTTTTTTTTTTGTACCAGCGATTTCGGCTCGGCTTTGGTGTGAAAATTATTTTTCGTCAATTTAACACAGATGTATTGCATTTGAATATTAAGCTTATTAAATAAAATCAATGTAGCCAGATGTTTTACAATCTATTTAATTTTAATTTCTTGTTCTTATAGGTATTTTATATTTTGGCTATAGTAATTTTTTTAGTTGCTAAATAAAGGCGGAAAAACGAATATGTGCTGGCCGAAGAAAATATTTTTATTGATCGTTAACTCAATTTGCGGATTTTTGGGTTTGGCCGTGATCGGATTCGGCATAAAGTTTGCATACGACGGAAACACGCTGGCACCGTTCATCCAACAGTACAGCGCTCACATAAGCATAGCTCTCATAGTAACTGGGATTTTTACGTTCGGCATATCGTCCATGGGATGTATTGGAGTCTTTAAGGAAGACGGTGCGTTATTAAAAATGTACGGTTGTGCCCTGATCGTCATCGTCGTGATCCAACTCCTCATTGGTATAATCGCGTTCTTCCTAGTCTCGGTGGTCAGGAATCACTTAAAAAGTGAGCTCAACAATCAATTCGAGCACTATAGCGATCACAAAAACGAAATCGACAAAATTCAACAGCTTCTTCTCTGCTGTAGTGCTTTCGGCCTCAAGAAATGGGATATTGACAAACTGCCGCCTACGTGTTGCGGAAAGGTAACCGGCGAATGCCCAGCCGACGATGCTTTTACTAGTAACTGTTTTGACAAGATAGAAGCACAGGTAAAAACGAATTTACATACAACAGGCATTCTTTGTTTATGTTTCCTCGTCTTTGAAATTACTTGCATAGTGTTTGCATTCTGCATTTCCTCAAGCTACCATTCTGCGAAATAGCGAAACGTTGAAAATCTTATAAGCATAATAAACGTCAACGTCTTCTACAAGAGTTTTATTTTTATTTATTTTTTTTGGGGGGGGTTTACGCTGGCATATTACCCATGATGTTTTCTATTTTAATTTTACTGTCAAGCGGGATCGTGGGCACGGTCCCTCGGCGAAAAACCCCGCCCCCGACCACAACCCCCCGCAAGGGCATGAGACGAGGAAGACCCGTATGGTTTTTCGCTTTCGGCTATTTGTTCAGTGGTGTCCTTGGATGACGTGGATAAAAACCAATAACATCGAGATGATTTTGGAAAAGTCCACGTCCTCGAGGAAACTGCGGCTATCTCGCCCTGTCTCCCCCGTCCACCCCAACGGGATCGGCCGACCAGGACCAGGCCCCCGCCGCGCGCCCGCACTCACTCAGCTCAATCATTTCTAAATTTTAATGGTTGAAGATAATCAAAAAGTAACATTTATCGACTTTAGAAATTTATAGATTATGTTGAATGCTGGATTGTTGCTTATTAGAACAGATTCTAAGTTTATAGGTTTGGGAACGTTTGGGACTTTGCTAAGATTTTTTTAGCAGTTTATCTCTTTCATTTTCGTATTCTGGGTATTCTAAAATTATGTGGGAAGGATTTGAAGGGCAATCGCATGTGGGACAGTTCGGAGACGATGCCAACCCTTTTGAACAATGATTTAAAACATGGCGAATCAAACTCAACACCACAAAATTCAATAATATGAACTTCACTTCCACCTAACTACGCTTTTATGTACCTATGCATAATTATCTCCAATTTATTGAATTACCTCTCCCTACTTCCTTCTGTACACGTCATCCGCTACCTCGGGTTGAGTCAACTATCAAGAATTGGAATGACTTAAAAGGACAGGAGAATTGAACCAACGGGACTGATTACTTCAAATACTACTAAGGACTCTTACACAACTCGATACTCTAACCAACGTACTGCATAAAGCCATGGGGTTCAGCCAAACGTTCTAATTTCCGGAGAATACAGACCGTAAAATCACCAATCTTTGGGTCCTTTGTCAACGCCCTGTTTTATGCTTTCAACAACATCATACCAATTATAATTGTAAATAATAGACGTTACAAGATCCAGCTATCAAAATTTCCACGCTAACCTGCAATTCCACTCTAATCCTCAAGTACAACAGCTTTCCTCCCGTACTATTTTCAACAACCCCGTCGACATCAAAAAAGACCAGCTCCGTGACTTGCCCTCAGAAAGCGCAGAAAGTAATTATGGTTAATCAGTAATTTACGAGCGATATCACTGAATAGCTTCTCGAGTCGATTTATTATATTATCTCTGTGCGATGTATATAACTTATTGGGCCTCGCACCGATTATTGCCCAATTTAAAAGATTGCGATAATTTTTACAAATGTTTTCAGTAAATAACGTAATCCTGTCATACAGGAGGGCTTACTGTAATGTATTAGTTGAAATTGTTAAGCATGCAAGTCATCATACTCACCATTGGACTGCTTTTAAAAAAAATACTCAGATTACATAGGAGTTAGATGCCCATTGATCGTGTATTGTAACTTTAAAAAACAAAAAATGATAAAAGTATGAACTTTTTTAAAAAGTATTTAAGGTATTGGTTGAGATGAAAAAGTCAGTGTCACGAGCGGGATTCGAACCCACGATCTTCGGCCAGATACGCCGCTGCTCTACCACTTGAGCTATCGTGACCTCGATTCACTCGGACGCCAACTTCCCATCTCAAACGCACCTTTTGAATTTTCCCTCCTTTCTGTGAATTTATTTAAGTGAATTTAATGATTTAAAATGAAGTATACTTCACTAAAGCTCTCCGTGGCCATTTGTGCCGATCCACTCGGACACTAACTTCCCATCTCAACCCCACTTTTTTTTTTTTTTTTCCCCTATTTTGTTTTTAACTTATTAAATTCACTAGTTTCCATGGTCCACTTGACCAAACAATACCTTTCAATTATTTAATCTGGTATTGGTTGAAAAATGGCAAAAAGGAGGGAAAATTTAAAAGGTGAGGTTGAGATGGGAAGTTGGCGTCCGAGTGAATCGAGGTCACGATAGCTCAAGTGGTAGAGCAGCGGCGTATTTACCTGAAGGTCGTGGGTTCGAATACACACTGACTTTTTTATCCCAACCAAAACCTTAATTAAAAATTAATTAATTGAAAAGAATTAATTATTAAGTTCGTGGGTTCGAATCCCGCTCGTGACACTGACTTTTTTATCTCAACCAATACCTTAAATACTGATTACTTTAAAGGTATTATTTGGTCAAGCGGGCCACGAAACTAGTGAATTTTTTTAAAAAGATTTGTTGGTAATAGAAAAATAATTAACTTTGTTATACTCCCTCCAATAGTGAATTTTACTTAGGGGTAATTTTTTTTAAATCTCCATTTATTATTATTTTAGAGGATGAAAGCTTTTACAAAAACGTACACTTTCTTTTTTTATTTCAACATTTTCGATTTTAAATTGCATTAAATTTCCTCTTGAGATCGCTTGACGATTGTTTTCGAGTTGTAATATAGCGGTTTTCAATAAATGGCTCCTCGTTCATAACAGTATCGATACGTGACTCACTGTTTTCTGGGCGCCCAGTATTATCATTTATCACATATCCAAAATTAACGATTAAACAATGCCTCAGAAAAGTTAAAATTACAGTTTCCGAAACAAATTAAACAACTTTCTACTGTACATGCGATTTTACCCGTGAAAATTGTCTCTAACAGATATCCAGGTTGAGATAAAAATATCAGCTAACACAACCGATTACCGAATAAATAAAGAACTGTTTGATTTTTGTTATTCTAACAACTTTTAAAACTAGTCTGGAACTGTTATCTCAGATGGGTCCCAGGTCAATTGGTAATTCGGGCAACGAGGCAGATGGCATACTAGCAAAAAAACCTGGGAGAAACACAATGATGATATAAATAATAGCAACATTACAAAACAACTGGAATGTTTGGGTAACTGAAGAAAACAACAAATACTGGGATCATTTGTCAGGCATAAATCAAACGAAAAGACTTGTCGCAAAAGCAATCATAGAAAAATAAGTTCCTTGTCAAAAAACAAACATCCTAACAGTATATTTACAAAACACGTTCCTTAAAATAGCACTTAAAAATAGGATAATCTACAAATGACCAATGCCGACTATGTTTGGAGGAAACAACTAATAATAAGTAAACGGTTGCTAGGAAAGACATTTGTAGGCAGATGTTCCCATCTTTACTCATAGGTGTTGAGACCCATGAGGATCTTTAACGTCCGGGCTTATCTCCAGGGGACTTCTCAGACGCCTAGTGTTCTCGAAAGAACACCAGGAAGATTTTACATGCATGGACTTGTCACATCCCTTGGCTAGCGAGGTGGTGCAATACTAACCAAGTTCAGAAGTGCCTAAAAAATCACATCCATACATGTGCCTTAAAAAAAGTCAGTTTTGTGGTTTCCAGCAGCCTTTTAGCCATGCCTTTCACCACCCCGGGAGAGATACAGAAGGCTCTCTATCTCCAGCTCCGGTTGGCCGGTACCCTCCAGCTAAGGTACAATTTGTTTACAAACCACGACCACCACGAGTCCAACCTCAATTAGAGGAGCCACTTGGATACTCCACTCGTGGTTCAGTATTATTGTAAGGTGGGACTGATCGCCCACCCGGGAAGTCATAGAACTCCCTACTGATGCACTCGTTTCCCTGATGGGTACGGGTTCGGTAACCCAGCCATTTGTGGACAATGAAATCCTCAATAACACATCCTTGAGATTATGTACTTAAAGTACAGTAATTAAAGATAGGAAAATCTTCCAGAAAGATCAGTCACAGCGTTCGGCAGGTAAAGTTAGAGTTAAGACGAAACTCCTGGTTATAAACCAAAGCGCTCAGCGTTGTGGTTCTCAATCAAATTTGGATATTTAGCCGTACTTCAGAAATTTCAGCGATTTCATTATAAAAAAATTATTTGCCTAGCCATAACCTAAAATTTCAATGCTGTAACTGCCATATCATCTCTATTTTCATTACTCCCTCCTTTCATATAAAGTACTGCTTCGTGTCCTTCCAGATTTAGTTTTCCCAGAATTATTACGCTTCGTGTAATAGAAAGGGAAAAATCTTTTGGCTCAAAGTGTGATATCACAGTCCCAAAAACAGTCTTGTCATTTCCGAGGAACCTCAGGACATTGGTGTTCATTGAGTTCTGTACTAACACCTCTCTCATCTAAGCTAAGTACTATCGATACAAATAAAATATGAATGGAAAAATATGATTGATAGGTAAGAATATAATGCTCTATATATAATATATATCGGGTTGTCCGGAAAATAATGCAGGATTTTAAGTTTTCATTAAAAAAAATCTATATAAAATATTCTGTTTACGTTTACAGGATTACTCATTTGTATGAATGCCAACACTTATTAATCCTCTTCCAAATGATATTGTTTGTTTACCTCTGTAGCATTCCGCTACTTGGAAATAATTCAGTCATCCTTATAATGTCAAAGCGAGAATTTCGTACGATTTTCTTTTACGAGTTTAAACTCGGCCGAAGCGGAGCCCAAACGGCTAGAAACATTAACCAAGTCTGGGGCGAGGGTTGTGTTAATGAGTGCACTGTGCAAAGGTGGTTTAAAAAATTTCGGGAGGGAGATTTCAGCCTTGAAGATGAAGAAGGTCGTGGAAGGCCTTCCTCTCTTAATGATGATGTTCTGCGATCAGTGGTGGAAGAAAACCCCAAAACAACTGTTCGAGAACTTGCAGAGCAACTCAAAGTCAGTAAAACGACCGTCGCTGACCACCTCAAGGCGATTGGAAAAGTGAAAAAACTCGAAAATTGGGTTCCACACTCATTAAACGATCGCCAAAAAATCAGCGCTTTGATGTTTGTGCATCACTTCTTTGTCGAAACAAAAATGACCCATTTCTGGCCAGAATTGTTACATGTGACGAAAAGTGGATTCTCTACGATAACACTAGACGTTCTGGACAGTGGCTCGACAAAGGAGAAGCTCCAAAGCCCCCAACTCATCAAAAAAAGGTAATGGTTACGGTATGGTGGGCTTCATTTGGTTTAATACACTACAGCTTCTTAAATCCTGGCGAAACCATCAATGCTGAATCATACTGTAACCAAATTAATACCATGCATCAGAAATTGGCAGTAATGAAGCCCTCTTTGGTCAATCGGAAAGGGCCCATTTTGTTGCATGACAACGCTCGACCACATGTGTCACGTGTAACGTCACAAAAATTATTGGAGCTTGGCTATGAAACTTTGCCTCACCCACCCTACTCTCCGGACCTCTCGCCTACTGACTACCATTTTTTTAGACAGCTGGACCACTACTTACAACACATAATATTCAAAAATCAAACGGAACTGGAAAATGCATTTATTGACTTTATCAATTCTAAAAATTCTGAATTCTACTCAGACGGAATTAATAAGTTACCAACACGTTGGGAGAAATGTATTGAGAGTATGGGAAATTATTTTGATTAAAGAACATTGCTTTAAAGTAACTAGTTTCTTTTTTTTTGTTTAATACCAAAATCCTGCATTATTTTCCGGACAACCCAATAAAACTTGAACCTGGTTTGTTTATGATAGTTTCCCAAAATCCAGAGCGATACGTTATTGTCTATAAATTGCCAGCGAACAAATTTCAACATCAAAGTTCTATACTTTAATTAATTTAATACTTTAAATTTAAAATTTAAATTGTAAGCCGTGTCTATAGAATTACCCTAATGTTTAAACGTGTTCCCTTTGCCATTGAAACGTTCGATAAGATTCTTATCAATTCTCAGTTCGTTCACACTCTGGAAGTTCAGAGTCACTTCGCAAGGAAAACAGGACGAAGGAAAGAATTCGCTCATTTTTAAACTCACCAGTCTGATGTAGTTGAATCAAGCGACGCGCTTAGAGATGAAGTTGTCAAGCAAGTTGTTAAGGCACTGGCTGTCAGCTAAGTTCCCGCATCGATTTTTGTTTTAAACTATATATGCACTATATATGATACACCAATCAATCTCGCAATTATTATTTAGTTATAAGCATTGTTCTTTGTTAGTTTTGCTACAGATTACGGTTTTTTTAAAAATATTTGTTTATGTTTTCTCATGTAACAAACTCAACAGACGTTAAGCCATTGCTTTAAAACATCTAAAATGTGTTATTTTCTTTTGTAATCTTTTAAAACCAGCCAAAAAAAATTTTCGTATAAAATTTCATATTTACGGGGTTGAAGTGATGTCGAATTGTTTATTTACAAAACAAATTTTTTGGTGTACTGTAATAAAAGTTCGTACGTATTATTTTATTATCCTAGCCTGAACAACAAAGCCAGAAAACCATATTTTAACAAAATTACATAAATTATTTTAAATGCTTTTTTACCTATAATACCAAAAATGTATCAGATTAATACCGTTGAGACACGTAAATAAAACAGAAACCCACCATTGAATATATAATGTAAATTGCTTAATTTTTTCTCAGCTCGTAGCAAGTACATAGAAAGTTTCATTGAAATTTCCCTCGTCCGTAGCATCCCTTAGAAAATATGAAAGTATATACTATTTAATATCCAACGTAATTAAAACTATACAATCTATAGTATAGAGGGAGTATAAAAAAAGTCAGTATGCATGGGGTAGTATTGAAGGTAGGTACGAAAATAATAATGTGCCCGTGACCGATACAAATCGATTTTCCACGTATACTTTATATTATCTATACTGCTGACCTACCTGGACACTATTTTCAATTTATTAAATTAACAACTCTCCATCTCAACTTACAACCTCGAATTTTCCCTCTTTTTTGCCATTTTTCAATGTCGCGTAATCAGGATTCGATTCTCGGCGACATATGAGGTGGCCATGAGATGGGGAGTTGGTGTCCAAGTTGATCGAAGTCACGATAGCTCAAGTGGTAGAGCAGCGGCGTATTGAGCCGGAGGTCGTGGGTTCGAATCCCACCCCTGGCACTGGCTTTTTCGTTTCAACCAAAACCTTACATAAAACGATTAATTAATTGAAAGAAGTAATTTGGTTCATAGTCCACTAAATATAATAGATTCCAACTAATTTTAAGGCGAAATTTCGGCACCAGTACAAAAGTTGATCTATTTTTGTTTATTAGTTACACTTAATGGCTGTTTTATGTATAAATTGCAATTATTATGGTACAAGTAGTCTACAATGTGGGAACTCAACTTCTAAATAAGCCAAAAAATATTAATACAATACAACTGTCCAAATATAAAAGCCAAGAAGTAAAATTTATTCAAATTTACATACTTGTATGGAAGAAGAAATTTAAACAGGTTTTCTGGCTGATAAGGTGGCAAAGTCGAAATATACAATGATTTAAAACGAGCGCTGAATCTTTTTTTACGAAAATTGGAGATAATCAATAGTCAGCGACCATTTGCCAAGATCCTCCCTTGAATCTTCAGCGTTATTATGACGAAATGGGTAGGAAAAAACCAGATCGGATCACATTTTTTTTCCTTTCAGACGATAATTTCTACCCTCAAAAAGGCCACTTTCATTCATTTCTGCGCGTTTTAGAAATAGGACACTTTATAACCGGAAAAAAACTCGTCTGTTCGGGACCCTTTTCGAGGGTAAGAAATGGAAAAGGCCGATCTACGGATCCACCTGTACCCAAGATCATAGATGTGCCCACGCGTTCACCCACCACAAAAAAAAAACCCTTGAAATAATAGCAATGATATACCACTATTGTCCTAATTAACTCGAAAAAAGTTCTACTTCAATGCATGTTAACGCTTTTTAAAAATTAATAGGGGCGATACCACAATTTTGGCTTCTCGCTCGAATCCTTTCCAAGTTACCTCCGGCATCCAGGAACACCTTGAGCTTAGACTAGTGCAGAAAGTGAAGGATAAGACTGAATGAAGAAAAGTTCACATTGAACTAACAGTTTTGCCTTCCATATCAACAATAACGAGATACCGAGTTTTATTAAAGTCAAAGGACTATACCTAGACAGCAGACTGACGTGTTATCCTTACAAAAGACTTAAAAGACAACACCTTATCAGAAGATTTGGACAAATACGAAGGGTGCATTCTCAATGACTCAAAACTAAACTAACCTTGCACAAGACTTAAACTGCTACAACTTTGGACATACGGATTGGGACTGAGGGGTTCTGTTAAGCTATCCAATACCCAATGCATCCACTCCTTCCAAACAAATGTTCTTAGACAAATCGTCAAAGTTTCTTACTTACCCACAACGACCTGAACATTCATTTTGCCATCGAACCGATCCTATCCCGATTCCAAAAATTTCACAACCCTTCTAATCGCCTTAATCGACGTTGGCCTCAAGACGTCCTAGCCACTTAATTCCTCACCAGTGCCAGCATTGGCTGGTTTCTCATGGCATGTGTCCTCAGGGCGCAGCGATAGCATTAGTAGTGCTGTGACCGTGTGAAAAAACAAACTGATTAGCTCTTAACGTGTTGTATTACAAAACAAGGCTAAAGTTAAATGGATGTGTTTATAGGAATTCCTGAATGGATACATAATATATAGCATAGCATAATGTGGTGATTAGTGACCGTTAGTTTATAATTATTCAGAAATCGAGAGATGCGGTCTGGTTTGATGTAGGTTTCAGAAAAACATTTTCTTTATCGTGCCAACGTTTCGATCTTTATTAGATCATCTTCAGGGCCTGGATGTTACACGACACGCAAGAATGACACACTTACGCAGAAAACAACACAGTTTGAGTGAGGAAATACTTTGATTGAATATAAAAATATATTATTTTGCATTGTATAAATTCAATTTTTTCCATATCATACATGTATTTGTTAAATTTAAACAAGGTTTGTAAATCCCAGGTCCTGAAGATGATCTCAATAAAGATTGAAACGTTGGTACGATAAAGAAAATGTTTTTCTGAAACCTATATCACACCAGACCGCATCTCACGATTTCTGAGTACTATATATGTATTACATTTTAGGAAACTTAAAATAATTGCTTACCCTTATTTTTTTTAATAAGTAATACCACTGGTCAACTCGAAGTTGCGAAAATCCGAACTTCTAACAGGCTGGCTCAAATTACTCTAATTCCTATTAGGTCAAAAGTTCAATTGGGGTTATGCTTATCGACTTTTTGCTTCCGATAGCTCAGATTGAATATATTTGATTACTGAGATCTAAATAATGTACTATTTATAAAATGAAACATGGTTTTTAAATATTTTCAAACTGTTTCTTTGTTCTTTCTGGCAAAACAAAGTTGGAAAAAGGCAGCAGCAACATATAAACTTTATTGGAAAATATTAAGTGGTAAACAAGGAAAACTTGAATTTCAAGCTTTTAACATCACTTATAAGCCATGTATAAGCACGATTGCGAATATGAAAATTAAAACGAACATAACAAAAATGAAACTGCTTTACTGTCAAAACTGCGAGTTAGCGAGCAAAATTTAATCGTTAGTTTTGAACTAATTTAAAGAAAATGTCATTTTTCTAATAGTGTTGTTGAAAATACGTTCGAAAGAGCAGAAAAAGAAGGAAAGCACGCGGGTTCGACATATATTCGAGCTGGGGTTCCTCAGGGATGTGCATGGGGCCTTTTCTTTACTTGCGCTATGTCCATGACATCTCCAGATCTAAATTGGCAACGACTGCTATGTTTGCAGATGATCTTGCTATATTTAGTAGAGGCAAAGATGGTCCAATAGCTTTTAAGCAAATACAAAATCAAGTCAACAAAATTATTGACTGGAATGAAAAATGGCGTATGAAAATAAATTCCCAAAGTTCTACTCTAGTTGCATTCTCCTATTTCAGAAGATTTGAAACGTCACCCATAGTCATTCATAGGTATCTGAAGCTGATTCGGAAAATATTTGAGCGTAACTCCGTATAAAAGATTGAACTTCAACCAAGGTATTTCGGTGAATAAGTCTTGGGTAAGATCTGGTCTGAAATCATAATATATCAATTATATCATATATCAATACCACAACTCTACACATTGAGGCTAAGGGCAGAGCACTAAACAGCTGATACAGATTAATTAGCGAAGGCAGCTGGGATTATAAGTGCAATAACATAGGTTACTCGAACATCTTAAACTATTGAG
The DNA here is from genome assembly GCF_000648675.2 of Cimex lectularius. Classification (NCBI taxonomy): domain Eukaryota; kingdom Metazoa; phylum Arthropoda; class Insecta; order Hemiptera; family Cimicidae; genus Cimex; species Cimex lectularius. Next base: position 42,999 of record NW_019392818.1, on the reverse strand, counting down.
TAAGATTAACAGCCAATTATTAAGCGTTAGTGATAAAAAGATTATAACTCCTTCGGGGAAAAAGTGCTTTCATGTAGTCACCCCTTTTGAATATAATTATAGTGTGGATGATGACCATCGCTACATAGACTGCTATACAGATGCTATACAGATTATCAAAGGTAAAGGGAGCGGTGCAGGAATCTGCATACTAAATTATTAGGAATCAGTATCTCCTCCCCTCTTGGCAATAACACCTCCGTTTTCAGGCGGAAATCTGGGCCATCAATGTATGTTGTAGAACACTTATGGAAAATAAAATTATGGGAAAAGATATTAAAATCTTTTCTGACAGTCAGGCTAGACTTAGGTCATTACAAAAAGATTTGTCAACCTCACGACTGGTGGAGGAAACTGTAGATATTATCAATAGGATCTCTTTCAGGTTTGAGAACAAGGTAACCGTTATTTGGATACCAGCACATAAAGGACACCATGGCACTGAAGAGGCGGATAGCCTGGCCAAAGAAGGCTCTAATACTGCGTTTGTCGGGCCACAACCGGTATTACTTCACTCTATGAGCACAGCGAAAGAGAGTATTAATAACTGAGGTTTGAAACAACTCCTTAAGGAGTGGAATCTATCCCCCGGACACAGGCAATCGAAAGAGTTTGTTAAGGTGATTAAACCGACAGAATCGAAATGGCTATTCTCTAACTCAAGGAAGGGAATTAGGAGGCTGATAGGTATTCTGACGGGCCACTGCCCACTGAGAAGACACCTCTCCGTAATGGGTATTCTACCAGATCCCTTNATATATATAAGATCAGGTATTGGTCGAGGAGAATAAACGATCCAAAGTACAAAATTTATTGGATTTGGCAGGAAATTTAGTAAGCTTTCAGGCTTTTCTCTCTACTTTCGCTGATTTTCAACTCCTCTTCAAAATATTTGCAGAAGAAAGCCAAATAAAGTGGTTTCGACTTAACACACTAGAACAGCATTTCGGCTATTTTCAAAAAATCATATCAACGGTTCTATTGGACCGATTTTAATAACTCAGAGCTCATTTTTCTCGCCAAAAAATCTAGTTTGAAAGAAAAAATGTGAAAAATGGGGGTTCTCATTTAAAATTAAGCATTTTCCTTATGTCGAATCGAGCTAAAAAAAATAAACAGACCTTACATGAACAAACTACATGAAAAATGAAGGGGAGTCTTAATTCATACTTTTTCCTATCTAGAACCACAACGAAAATAATGGGGTGGGCACATTAGCTTGGTTACCTTGTATAAGTAATAAGATTAAACACCAAACTTTAAAACACATATACAATGTTTGGTGGGAATTCTGTGATTGGGTTACATTATTTTTTGGGTTATATTATTTTTTTAATAGTTTTTATTTGTCCAACCTTTACTGTACGGCCAGTCTGCGTAGGTCCATATGATTCTAGAATCCTATGTGCTAATATGATAAGATCCTAGAATTGTAATTAGCCTAATGGACGTGTACGACTACACAACTGGCAAGAGGGGGCTTTGAAACCTTTTAAATAATTCACCTCGTCGGACGGCCTTTTGGCTTCAATTGAATTCTCCTTATAGCATATCCTGTACATCTAGCGTCTTAAAAGTTTCGCAACAATTTTTTATTAAACCAACCTCAAATCTTATAATTTTTGCAAGGCACTTTATGATTAATGTATAAAAATGTCTGAGAAAAAAATGTAAAGGGGAAAAGGCAGATACATCACGCAAATACATTCATTTCAAAGTACGTACATGAGGAAAATGGATAAATATTCTATCTTCAGATCGATCACACCCATCCAGGTTGATAAACGCAGATTGCTTCACCCCCACGCCGATAGCGGGTGAGGGAAGATAAACAACCTTTTATTTTTACTCAGGACGTATAAATTTAAATCAATGTTCGATTCTAAATGTTATTTATCACGTGGGATTCTACCGTGCACATAATAAGACATCGAAACACAGGTTTTACAACCGAAATATAAGAACTGCACTGGAATAATAAAATGCATTAGAGATCAGAGGAGAGTTTTGCCCACTTGTAACTTTTATAGATATATCTGGTAAAATAAATAATCACAATCATTGACGAAGTACGAAAGAAAAAAGTCAATGTATTTTCTTTTACATGAATTACTGTTTAGGCATTGTGACATCGACACACACCAACTGAACTGGGCTAACTGCTGCTTGTCGAATAACTGATCCTTAATGAAAACTTTTGTTTGAGTCGAAAAATATTATCAAATTTATTAAAACTGACACTGTTTTCCCTTCCATCTATCATTTTGCCAATGGGCAGGACACTTTCTGGGAAGTGTCATGTGGGATTATTGAGACCAGTATGTATTTAATACTTTTAAAAAATAGATATTTTTCGCCTATACGATGTCGTCCGGTCCACCGTCTCCCGTGTGGCCGGGGATAATAACGCTGGCCATACGCAAGCTTCACGAAGGTAACAAATAGAAGACAGCCTCTGTCAAAGTTCCCGCCAGGGGCGTCACCACGTGCCACCACGAAACCATTCCCAGTGTAACTAGGGCTGATGTTGGAACTTTTCAGTTACCCCGTGGTACAGATGGCCATACACCCTCCTCCGTCTATGCAGACAGGATCTGGTGCACTGGCCCTCGTGTGTCTATGCTAAGGCACCCGCCGCTCATGCCGACACGAGTACAGCTTGTGCTTTAGAGAGGTTGCCTTTAGATTTTTTCCCAACGACCCGGATTTCGAGCCCTTAGCTCATCATCAGGTTGAAGGATTTCTACAACCACGTCTCTCGACATGAATTTCAAAAGTGAACCCGCCGATTCCCCCGCCAACGCGACGTTCCAATGAGAAGGTTTTTTAATGGCGCTCAATTTGAACGTGCGAAAAGCGGGAATTATAACGCAAGTAAATATTATATTATTAAATACTGTAAGAAATTAATTATAAATTAGTGATTAAAGATAAAAGATAAAACATTAGAATAATACCTTAATATTATTAAATTATTATAAAAATATAACAATTAAAAGAATTAGTTTAATATTATTTATATACATATTTAAAATGGGAGGTAGATCAAAATTTGTTATATTATTAATGCATTTATTACCATGTTCAATTTTAAATTTTTTAATTTCAAATTTCTCAAACAATTTAGTTTTCTTCCCTTTGTTGAAACTATGTAACACTGTTGTATTGTGTGTACTGCGAGTAAGAACTCTCTTTTTTTTAAAAAGGATTGAACACCGCACGCACTTCATCATTCATCATTTCTATCAGTATGTATTTTGTTTAGCTTATATAATAATTCAAAAATATTAATATACACTGAGAGGCTAAAAGTAGTCACCCCAAATTTTTGTATTTTTTGTTGTTTATTGGATATTTTTAAAGAAAAATATATGATATATCTAAAAAAAAAAATATATATATAAAAAATTTAAGTGAGTAAAACAATTTTACTAAAAATATTGCGATGGATACAACGAAAATATTCAATTTTATACGGAGTACTTTCTGCGTTCCACGACCATATTAGCACGTTTTGAACACCAACGCACAACTCAAACAAAAAAAAGCAAGGAGTCTTCTGTTCTGATTTTCCGAAGGGGGGACAGGTCTGTTGTATGTATACAGTAGATATGTATCTCGTTTTGTGTGCATTGAGAGTGAATGTATTTATTAGCGGAATATTCAGTATCCCATCGAACCTCGAATAGGTAAACTAGGTGTAAAGGGTGATGGAGGAAAATCAGGTACTCCACCACTGTAAGGAGGTGGGAGAAAATGGGAGGCTGATTACGTTAGGGCTAAAATGACCTAGCTGTTGATAGTCCCTGGAGCCCAACTTCGGCGGCTGGACGGATACCGAGATCCGATCCCAGACTGCCGACACCCCGGATGTGTGATTCTCGAGGCTTGCCGGTGATTTATTGTAAATTACTAAAGCTAAAATTGCCGGTGGGCTGCGAAAACTGACAGGCTCAAATATCTGTTATTATCAATAAATTATTACTGCTAATTGAACAAAATTACATTCTATTTACGTGGCCATAATTAAGGTAATTAAACTCTTAAACATACACACTATGTGCCTTACCTTTGCGATTTTCCTGCAATCTTGACTCCACGGTAAAGCCTGAAACAATAAATTTATTTATGGAATATAAAAATGTACAAATAAATAACATTTTATATTAACGTTGATGGAAAAGCGAAAGTTGTTTTCTTATGCTTCTTTGGTTATGTACAGGGGGATAAGAACGAACTGAATAAACACGGGAAAATAAGTAATTTTTTTTTAAATTTTGCTTTAATCAGGGATCAGCTTGTGTTTTTTTTCAGCATTAGTAAAAGTTTATTTAAATTTTAAAATTTCCATTTTTCTCTCGTTGCAACAAAAATGTGAGTGCATATGACCAAATAAAGGTTTTGATTGATGAAAACCAAACAATATTCGATTATTATATACCACACTTTGTCAGTACAACAACGGCTATCTTCATGAAAACTTTACGTCATATTAATTGAAGCCTATCTTTATTTTAATTACGAGGAAGACAGAGTGAGATTTAAAAGATTAAATGATAAATTAAAGCGGTGGGAAAGCCCTGGAATTATATCTTGCTGTCCTTTCAAAACATATTTTACCCGGAGCCCAAGCTGATAAGGAAAGAACGTGAACAATTTTAAACCATATCTCACCCGACTTTCTTGATTTATAATTAATTCCATTTCAAAATGTTTTCCCCCTTATTAGTTGATTTTGGATACATCTAGTTTTTCTAATTTAGGAATTTATATATTTATTATATGTACCATGCACATTAGCTAAATTATGAAATGTTGTGATCTGGGCGTGGTGATAGAGTTGCAGTTATTTGCTTTTCGGCATTTCCTAATCCTTACTGACCAATCACTGAAGATTAATTAGAAGAGCTGATCTTATGGTCAAACTTATCAGCTAAAAGTTAATTTTTTATAACTAAAATGTGAATAATGGTATGACGTTAGAGAAAAACGGATACTTCATCTTGTTGTACATCTACGTTTTCTATGATTTTTAGATATGTTTTTAGTCATATTTTATTAGCAGGTTGTAAGGATTTTTTTTATAAAAGTATATTTAGAAAAGAAAACAAAATATTACTCTTTTTTTTACAAAATAACAAAATAATACTTGTAATGGCATGATCGTCGTCTGCCAGTTGACCCTTACATATTTACATTCAAATAAAACTTTAATTAGCATACAAATTGTAAACTTAACATAAAATTATCTCTGCAATTCAGCGCATCTACAATATATCTACACAAACTAAACCAATCTTTCCCATTTAACAGTTCTATATACTCACGGAATTTCAAACGACATCTGTGGAACCAAATTAACCTAACGTTCTCCAAAGTTGGACTGCCAAAAAATGAAAAACAAATCTTCCACCGTTTTTACTTTACATATATAGCATGCTTGGTCTCTTTTCTCCAGCCAAGGCTTAAAATTTAAATATAATTCACTAATTTCGTGGTCCGCTTGACCAATTAATATATTACAATTAATTAAGGTTTTTAGTTGAGATAAAAAAGTCAATGGCACGAGCGGGATTCGAACCCACGATCTTCGGCTAGATACGCCGCTGCTCTACCACTTGAGCTATCGTGACATCGATCCACTCGGACATCAACTCCCCATCTCAACCCCACCATATGAGTTTTCCCTCTTTTTGCCATTTTTCAAATGTCGTGTAATCGGTTTTGATTCTTGACGACAATAGAAATGGCGACGGAGAGCTTTAGTGAAGTGTACTGCATTTTTTAAATCATTAATTCACTACTTTCGTGGTCCGCTTGACCAATTAATACATGACAATTAATTAAGGTTTTAGTTGAGATGAAAAAAATTTAATGGCACGAGCGGGATTCGAACCCGCGATCTTCGGCTAGATACGCCGCTGCTCAAAAGGGAAAATTCAAAAGGTGGGGTTGAGATGGGAAGTAAGTGTCCGAGTGGATCGAGGTCACGATAGCTCAAGTGGTAGAGCAGCGGCGTATCAATCCGAAGATCGTGGGTTCGAATCCCGCTCGTGCCATTGATTTTTATCTCAACTGAAAACCTTAATTAATTGTAATTTTTAAATATAATAATTGACCTCTCGCGCGAAAAACCACCTTGATCAAATTCCAGTTGTATTCTTTATACAAGTAATTGTTGTCCCCAAGATCGAAGTTCAATTTCTTTAAATGTTATGTAGAACATTGCACTTTTCTTAAACATTCTTCTTTATGATGAGTTTCTACTGCCTGCAATAATTGTACTGCCCAAATTTTGAAATCTTTCGCATCTGTAAAATTTATATGAGAACTACAGTTCAGTCCGGAAGACAACACTTCCAATTCTTTAAACCAAAAAATGTTTTTTTTATTATCTCCTGAGCAAGAAGGTAGGGCAACCGATCTTGTTTCAGACCCAAAACCCGTTGAGAATACCATTCCAGGTTATACTCAATCCTTGTTTAGCAACCCTACGTTTATTGGCCAACTGGATATTGAAGGAAAGTAGAGGAGTCAATGTAGGTTGTAAGGATTGTTATAATAATAAAAGGCCAGGAGCCACCTGGTAGGTCTATACATCACACACTAGATGATAGGACATCCTACTCTGGTGCCTTTCCCTGGTTTGGTACTGTTCATCCTCGTTCAACTTAATTGAGTTTTCCTCTGGAACTTTTGGAGGAGGAAAGTTCTCGGACACCCGAGAGAATTATTTTCCCATTTCCAGCAATCGATGCTAAATAGTGATTTGCGTAAGGAATTTTGTGTTTGTCTCTTTTGGGTTTTGAGACCCTAATTAGGAAGCATCATTCTCAATCGGAATCTATCTGTAGCACTTGATCCCTTATATGTTTAACGGTTTTGTACACAAATGGAAGCTAACGTCATTCCAGATGGTTAAGCGTAGTATCTGCAAAATCTACCTTTAATGAAAGTTAAATAACCACTCTGCGGAAGACTTTTTAAAAAAGGAAGTTTTATTGTAAAAGATTACAACAGTGGAACCGACACTATGACGGACAGAACGCATCAGTAAGTGTGAGCCCTTTCGTAGTAGATACAAGGGGTTTTATACATATTTGTTTAATTAGTTTAATTGGTCTAAGGGCTGATGGGTTTGGTTACAATGATAAGAAGGGATAAGAAGGGCGCTTTATCGCCTCTGGACCCTAGGGTAATTGGTTCCTGGACATCTGGCTGGTTGATAATCTGTCAACTCTGACCCGGTCGACTTATCTGAAGTGCTGGTTGTCTACATGACGTGTAGGTCGTTTCTATAACTTGAATTATGACGACCTTAGTCCTTGGGTGCCTGGACGGCATAGATTGCTTTAAACTTCTTTTATCCATCCCTTGGTTGTTCAGTTATTCTGACAGGTCTGGCTGGAGTGCTACGAACATGGGGAAAGCTTGAATCCGACTCGCTGATGCTAAACGAGCAATAAATAAATGAAAAGAATCAGCGTCAGAGGACTGAGTCTTCCGAGAAGTTCTTGAGCTTCAAGAACACGGATTATGGCCCAGAAACAATCTAAACCGCAGAAAAAAGATCGTGGGCCAAGCAACACATACTTCTGGGCCAACGCTAGTATTAAAAGTCAAAGTTAGTATCTAGCCTGTAGAGAAAGTGGCCCAATCTTTTTCACAGAATTAAAGAGTGTCATTCCTTAGCTCTATATAGAGTGTAAGTAAGAATGTCATTCCATATGAGAAGTGTGTTCAGGCAGGGCAGCAAGGATTGAGACCTCAGTTCAGATGTTTGAAGAAAACATAGGGCTATATACATATATATTATGCAGGGTGGGCGACCAAGACCCGAGGGGTTAAATGCCTGGGTAGACTCGCACCATCCCTAAAAAGCCCGGGACTTGGTCCAACGAAAGTTTCCATTAAGGATCAGTTATTCGACGACCGTAGCTATTGTTAGCCTAGTTCAGTTGGTGTGTGTTCGATGTCGCAATGCCTAAACAGTCATTGTTATAAAAGAAAATACATTGACTTTTTTCTTTCGTACTTCGTCAATGATTGTGATTATTTATATTACCAGATAAATCTATAAAAGCTACAAGTGGGCAAAACTCTCCTCTGATCTCTAATGCATTTTATTATTCCAGTGCAATTCTTATATTTCGGTTGTAAAACCTGTGTTTCGACGTCTTATTATGTGCACGGTAGAATCCCACGTGATAAATAACATTTAGAAGCGAACATTGATTTAAATTTATACGTCCTGAGTAAAAATAAAAGGTTGTTTATCTTCCCTCACCCGCTATCGGCGTGGGGTGAAGCAATCTGCGTTTATCAACCTGGATGGGTGTGATCTGTATTCGAAGATAGAATATTTATCCATTTTCCTCATGTACATACTTTGAATCATCTGTGCTTGTATTTGCGTGATGTATCTGTCTTTTCCCCTTTACATTTTTTTCTCAGACATTTTTATACATTAATCATAAAGTGCTTTGCAAAAATTATAAGATTTGAGGTTGGTTTAACCAAAAACTGTTGCGAAACTTTTAAGACGCTAGATGTACAGGATATGCTTTAAGTAGAATACAATTGAAGCCAAAAGGCCGTCCGACGAGCTGAATTATTTAAAAGGTTTCAAAGCCCCCTCTTGCCAGTTGTGTAGTCGTACACGTCCATTAGGCTAATTACAATTCTAGGATCTTATCATATTAGCACATAGGATTCTAGAATTATATGGACCTATGCTGACTGGCCGTACAGTAAAGGTTGGACAAATAAAAACTATTAAATAAAATAATATAGCCCAAAAAATAATGTAACCCAATCACAGAATTCCCACCAAACATTGTATATGTGTTTTTACAGTTTGGTGTTTAATCTTACAACTTATACAGAGTATCAAAGCTATAGCGCTCACCTCATTTTTTTTCGATGTGGTTCTACATAGGAAAAACGTATGAATTGAGACTCCCCTTTATTTTTCATGTAGTTTATTCATGTAAGGTCGGTTTATTTTTTTCGACCTCGATTCGACATAAGGCAAATGCTCAACTTTAAATGAAAATCCCCATTTTTTACATTTTTCTTTCAAACTAGATTTTTGGGCGAGAAAAATGAGCACTGAGTTATTAAAATCGGTCTAATAGAACCGTTGATATAATTTTTTGAAAATAGCCGAAATGCTGTTCTAGTGTGTTAAGTCGAAACAAATTTATATTGCCTTCTTCTACAAATATTTTGAAGAGTAGTGGAAAATCAGCGAAAGTAGAGAGAAAAGTCTGCAAGCTTACTAAATTTCCTGCCAAATCCCATAAATTTTGTATTTTGGATCGTTTATTTTCCTCTGATCTTACATATACAGGGTGAATTGCTACTCGTGCTACAAACTTCTCCAGTAGATTCTTCACCCTAAAATGAACAAAAAAGTTCATATTGACCATGGTCCGATTCTCAACCNGTTATATATATATATATTACGCAGGGTGGGCGACCAAGACCCGAGGGGTTAAATGCCTGGGTAGACTCGTACACCATCCCTAAAAGGCCCGGGACTTGGTCGGCTCACGTGTCCTGCATAAACCTCTTGGACCTGTTCACAAACCCCATGATTTTGGACCATTTAATCTCGGGCAGTGATTTGATGATCCCCTATCCTTCAAAGATTTCAAATCTAGACCTAGCATATCTATCACACTCTGCGAGGTAGTGCCTTACCGTTTCTTCTTTTATTTCACAAAAACGGCAAAAAGAATCTGGTAGAATACCCATTATGGAGAGGTGTTTTGTCAGTGGGCAGAGGCCCGTCAAAATACCTATCAGCCTCCTAATTCCCTTCCTTGAGTTAGAGAATAGCCATTTCGATCCTGCTGGTTTGATTTCCTTCACAAACTCGTTCGATTGCCTGTGTCCGGGGGATAAATTCCACTCCCTCAGGAATTGTTTCATGCCCCAGTTATTGATACTCTCTTTCGCTGTGCCAAATAAACATAGGGTTATTCTATTGTATGTTGTTTGAACATGGGCTATACGATTAAGGGGGAAATAAACCACGTTGCTATCTTCATAGATAAAAAAAAATTTTACAGTGGAAGTTCGCATGCGCCCCGTGTTCATATTTTCGAATTACACCTTCGTAACCTTAAATTTGATCATACATGAATTTTGTCTTATTTGGTTTCCGAGATTTTATTTATTAACGCGAATGTGCAGTGTAAAAAGGTAGATGGTGTGAGATGGGGTACTTAATATTACATGTGTATAGGATGAAGGAATATCGTGAACTTCATGACCCTTCTTCGATGAATGGTGCGGATATAAGAAACAATGTATTTATGGATTGGTGAGAAAGTGTTTAGGTTAAAGCGTTGGAGGCTGAAATGATCTATCGATAGCCGTCGGAGTCAAAATTTAAGTGGCTCTCCCCGAACTGACAACAACTTTGAAGTAAATTAAAGCATGTTTAACTTCGAGTCCACGAAAAGGAAGCAGTTCCGCGAAGCGTAATGTGCCAAAGCAAGTGGTACAAGTTGCATCGATAAACCGAAGTATCATGTGATGACTGCCATCCTGGAGAAATGTCTCTTTTCGAATTCGTTCTATTTGATTTATGTCAAACCACACCTTGGTAAATCAGGAATTTCCAAAGCACCCTCCACTTATGTAAAATAATGACACATAGCTGTAAAATGCTAGGTATGGTTAGGAAACTTTTTTCATTAAACATTTATTTTATTTAAAAATTAGATCACATTTTACTATTGTATATCAGTTGTTTTATTAGATTTCAATGTCATAATGCTAATTTGACTATTTTCATCTTTCTTCGATTGTCTTGTTGTTGTTATTGAGGATTGCGTTAGTTTATTAGTTTCTACACTACTGCTCGGGTGACTCAAGAACTTGAATTCCGTAGATTTACTTTTTCCTGTGCTTTTCCTTGTAGTATCTTCATTTTTTAAGTTTAGAGTAAGGGCAAAGACTGCGCATAATATTCCGAACCCAATCCCGGTGAGAGAAACAATGCCTAATGTATATAAATTAATAGTTACTCTTTTTACTATTTCGTCGAAACAATTTCGCTTGAAAGCCTTTTCGTGCGTGCATAGGCCATCCAACATTCCGCAGCATGAAGATGGCAGTTGGTTAATATTCCAATTTTTGACTCCAAACGCACTACAGCATAAAAGAGCTTGTTGCAGTCGATCGATTTCTTTCTTGAAATGGTTGTAGCCTTTGAACTTGACGCCTAGCTGGCTCTGTAAGTGCTTTTTGGCCTCGTGGACCAAGACGAACGCCGCTATTCCTACGACGATTTGTACCATGACGGAGACGAACACGCCACCCGCGTACAGTCTGAACAGTGTAGTGCTATTCACCATCATCGCGATACATCCAAAAGTCGATATGAGAACCATGATGATTCCCGATAATATGATGAAATGGTACAAGTTTGGGAAATAAGATTGAATAAACGGAGCCAACTCACTACCGTCACTGACGTACATCAAGCCGAGCACCGTCATTGAAAAACCAAACACTCCGAACATAACATTTACAACGAGTAAAAGGACGTTCTTTGGCCAGCACATCTTCATTCTTCCGCCTTATCCTCCAACTGTTAACTCATAATTAACAGAAATATATAACAAGAACGATTTGTAGCTCAGAAGATAGAACAGAAGATGAAAATAAACATATGTATTAGATTTTTTTTTTGTACATTACTGTTTTTCTGAAACGGGTCCCATTGAACCCTGAACCATCCGATTTCATAAACAAAATTCAATGAATTAAATGTTGCAATTGTATTCATTGTGAGATTCCCTCTCTGATGTATGCATGTCAAAAAACTCTGTCATTCTCAATTATTCTTGACCTGCCCATTCTTGCTGGTCTAACAGAAAACAATATTAAAGATGGCACGAAGACGAGCGAGCGTCTAGCTAAAACAGGGCGAAAATATTCAAAGTTTATTATTATTGTTAGAGTTGCAAGTTCGAGGGGATGTCTTCTTCCACTGTATAAGGCGGTCGTCTTATCGATGAAATCCACAAAATTAAAGGCAATATTTGTTCCTTTTTCTTTGCACAACAAATATAATTATTTTTTATTAATAATTGATTTTTTGGCATCCATGGCCTGATTCCGAACCTGACCAGTACGTATCAGAACTTGACTCAAGGATTATAAATCATTTAATTTTAATCCGGTTCTATAAAATTGTTTTCCAGCATTGAAGCGTTTTTAAGCATATCAACTGATCCAAATTCCATAACTAACAATCCAAAGCACAATTCACGAATATATTGTATTCGTCGTTCCACTTGGTAAAATGAAGGTATGCAAAAAGGAAAAGACCTGTCATTTTTAATCGATTTCTAGATGGTTTTTTCTATTTCTATGTCTGTATTTCATCCTTCCTTGTTTACCTACTTGCCCTGAGGGCGTTAAAAAACAGTTACTCCGTGGTTTCAGATGGCTTCGGCGCCTCAGGAGGATTACAAACAGAATTTGTTTCTACGCCTAGCAAGTAAAGTTCGCCTTTTTCTAACCTATTTTTTCCAATATATGCCTTTTTTTCTGGGGATTTCAGAAAGGGTTGATACGCCTCATTGCGGCTTCCTGTTGCGTGATATTCACCAAGGGTGGGATGGCTTTACTGCTTTGTTTTAATCTCTCTTTTTTTTATCACTGCCCCATCTTTTAATTTAAGCACCGGTTATAGTGTCCATTTATTTCTTCACTACAGCGACCTACAATAGCAAGTTTTAATTTTTGAACCCATCATAAAACTCGAATTTATATTCGACAAATAAAACTGTATAATGCCAGAGCATCAACAATGCCATATTTCGCTGATTGGTTGAAGCGCCGAACACGTCGGGAATCGATAGAACCACGGCAGTCTCTCTTAGATGTTTCCTGAGGTCGGAAGTTGTTTTTGATCGGAAGAAATTTGTGTACTTGAGCCATTAACTTGGATTTGTCGCTTTCTCAATCTACACTTTTTGTCGACTTCGCATCATACTTTTTTTTTCAACGCCAGTGAGCCTTTTTTGTTGTTTTTATTAATGAATGGGTTTGGTTATTTATTTCTTGTTTAAAAATAATATGCTGAAGCGCGGCAGAGCCGCCATTTTTTTAATTAAAGTCCTTTATTATACAATTGTAATCAAAGTCTTTATTTTAATTCCTTTGCCCCTATTCTTCGGACGGGGAAAGATCCACGAGAATTAAGTCTTAATTTTGTTTGGTTTGTCAGTCACACGACTTAGTCAGTCATAACTGTTGTTAATAATGATTTTTATTTAAATATTTCAAGTTCAATATGTACCATTGAATTAATATATTTACTAATTGCATTCAAAAGCATTATTTCATTATCAATAAAACAATAAAATACTGATTGTTAAAATAATGTTCGAATTAAATGGTAAAAAGGAGGGAAAATTCAAAAAGGTGGGGTTGAGTTGAGAAGTTAGTGTCCGAGTGGATCGAGGTCGCGATAGCTCAAATGGTAGATCAGCAGTATATCTAGCCGAAGATCGTGGGTTCGAATCCCGCTCGTGACAGTGACTTTTTTACCTCAGCCACATAAAGATTAATTAAATGAAAGAAGTTTTTGGTCAATCTGACCACGAAACTAATGAACATAACAAATATCTTGTTTAAAGTAATATGAAAATTTTTTATTAATTTTTTAATGGTAAAGGAATTTTTGTTTAAAATTAATGATAGGTATCAATACAATTATATAAATTTATATTTGGTTAAACTTTTTTTGGGTTATTGTAAATTTGCAAAAACTCGAATCAATTCTAGTTTTGATTAATGCTTCAATTTTGGCGCAAGTTTTTCAGTTATTTCTTTTTTCACTAGCTTAGTCAATGAGAATGGATGAGGTTGTTCTTCCTGAAGCGAATAGTCCATTGAAAGAATCGTTTTCGTAAATAATTCAAAAATTCTCCCGAATCATAAACAAAATGCGCCACGGGACCGATAAACGTTGCAACTGGTTATTTATCAGAGGGTAATGATCCTTTGTACTGATTGACCGTGTCCATTATGCACCCTTTCCTCCCTATCGTTTCATTTACATTTCCATCAGCGCACATCGGCCAATTGGCTTAAAACGACTCTCACGTTCGTTTCACCCGACAAATATGTTTGGATTTAATTTTAAAATTGTCCAGCAGTGAACTTTTTAATGCGGGTTTTTGATTTAGATTTATTTAATAAACATCAAAATTGTTGGATTGACAAGAGTGAATTAAAATTACGTTTTTTTTCTAATGATGTTTATTGGCTACTTAAGGAAATTGTGTCATACTCCTGACATTAGTTTGGCCGATTTCCTATAAACTGCCAACACCGTCATTATGTATGAGTCAAGGAATTACCAACACCAAACCTACCTGAACATATCAACGAAATACAGATAATAAAGCTTGCCCACGTTTAAGGATAACTGCTAGGAACTACCGACATCTACATAAATCAAGTGCTTTAAACTTAATCTAGGCAGCAGATTGACGTGGAATTCCTTCTTAAGATCTCACCGGGGGTGTCTCGCTTGGCGCCTAGTTACCTGATGACTCGCCTGGTATATAGTGCTTTACGCTGATCGTTCACATTGTTTAAATGTCTCCTTCAAAATGATTTGAAAACTCTTCTTGGCAGGAAACATTTCTTTGATAGATATAGCGGAAGGTTTCTCATTTTCTTTAGAACTATTAAGTTTTAATGGAGGTTATGGGATGGTTTCTAGTAACATTCTCGTTTGAAAACTGCACCTATTAATGTGTCGTCATCCAAGCCGCATCGAATTTTAGAAATAAGGTAACACGCCATGAACTATTGACCGTTCTTCTAGCGACAGACTTAGCCATGTATGTTGTACAAAGATGGTTCAGAAAGACGCATCACCGGGGGAGTCTTCAGGTAACTAGACGCCAAGCGAAACAACTTCAATGTGACCTTCGGATAAGAGACAGGTTTACGGCCGGGTTTGTGTACAGTCTCCTGAATGTCGGCTAAATACGCCGATGCTCTACCACTTGAGCTATCGTGACTTCGATCCGCTCGGACACCAACTTTCTATCTCAACCTCACCTTCGAATTTTCCCTCCTTTTTGCCATTTTTTCAAATAGATAACATGCCAGTTATATATAATACATAATACCCAACGCACTAATGCAAAATTTCCCTCTGTTGAAAAGTTTTGTTTACAAATATCAGAACTTATGTAAATAAATATAAATAAATATGCATAAATAAATAAATACATACATATATAATAAATAAATGTACATACATTGTGGTATGTACGTACATACCAACTATTTTCTGAAAATATTATTTTTTGTTAATGAATTTGAATAAATTGTTTTATTGTAATCAGTTTTCAAATTGCAAGAGTTAGGAACTTTTTTTACATAGATAGATCCTTTGAGTAATCTAGACCCTAGAATTTTTTCGTAATCTACAATTTTTATGTCGTTAATATTTAACTTAAATCCATTACAGTTCGAGGTCCGATTGAACAATTAACTTTTTTCAATAAATTAATATTTATAAAAGGTATTGGTTGAGATAAAAAAAGTCAGCGTCACGAGCGGGATTCGAACCCATGACTTTCGGATAATTTCGGACCGCTGCTCGACCATTTGGGCTATCGTGACTTCGATCCATTCGGTCACTAACTTCCCATCTCAACACACCTTTCAAATTTTCCCTCCTTTTCGCCGTTTTTTCCTATTTGTTATATTTTTTCACTTCCTGCAAATAGGTAATTTGTAACAGTGAGAAAGTACATACAAAATTAAAAACAAGAGTGGAAAAAAAACCATTGGTATTACTCTAACGATACTAAAATGTTGTCTGTTTAAGTAATACTTGTGACATCATCACTCTCACTATCATCACATTTACTTCCTCGGAGATCTCGCGGCCATTGTCTCTTCCACTGGGCGAGAGTTTTTTTTGTGTGTGTGTGTGTGTGTGTGTTTGTGGTTCTGATTTACGGTGGTTTGGAAGGATTTTGTGAAAATTGCTGTAACGGGAACGGATTTCTTCTTGAACGAAAGAAATTGTTAAATTTGTACATGTGGTTAGATTCCATATATAAAATGGAGCATCTAGTATTTTTCGTTGGATTAAGGATTGGTCAGTTTGAATGCGGCGGATGTTGGAAGTTAGGCTGAACCCCCACACTACCAGTCCGTAAATCGACATCGACTTAAAGCCAGAAACACATGCTACGCCATGCAACGCTACCCGATGCTACCCGACGCAAATCCAAACTCCGATTTTCCATAAGGTTGCATTACCCCCGTGCACATCTACCCGATGCTACCCGACGCAAATCCAAACTCCGATTTTCCATAAGGTTGCATACACCCGTGCACGTCTGCCCGATGCTATGCCACGCTAACCTTCCCGACGCTCTCTGCGATTCCCACTGTCCAGATTTTCGTCGGGTCGCATCGAGTACAGTCGAAGACAAAAGAACCGGACACTCATATTTTTATTCAAACTACATGTATTATTGTCCTTATATTAATTACAACATACTTATTTTAATATAAACCAAATTAACTGTGATTAAAACTTAATTAGTTTTTATTTAAAAAATTAATTTTCATGGTTTGGTAGAAAATTAATGAAACACCGGAATACCATTTTTTGATATAATGAATTTTACTAACAATTTATTGTACTCGCTTCGTTGGTACATATACTAAAATTGGAACAATTTATTACACGGTTTTGCTCAAAAAATTTAATTAACAATTTATATCATAGTTTTGCTTGTAAAATTACACCATTTTTGTCGGGTAGCATCAGAACAGGACACTTATGTTTTTTGTAGTTTATTTCAAACTAAGTACATGTAATTTTGTCGTTATATTAATTACAACATGTTATTTTAATGTAAACCAAATTAAACGAGATCAAAAATGCATATGTTTTTATAAAAATTGTTTAATTATGTTGGTTAGGAGTAACTTTATTTAAAACAATTAAGTTTAACAAACAATTTATTAGATGGTTGTACTCATAAAATTTAACTAACAATTTATTACAAGGTTTTGCTCAAATTGTGCATTAAGAACAAAAAATATGTTGCGATTGTGATAGTGATTATTGTGATAAACGCTGTGGACTGTACTCGACGTGTGCTTGCGTCGGATAGATGTGCACACCCCACCAAAACCTGGCAAGGCGTCGGGTAGCGTCGCATGGCGTAGCATCGGGTAAGTGTGTTTCTGGCTTCAGTATGGTGTTGTAAAGCAGTTTTTTGTTATAAAATTTACTATAAAATATAATGCATGGCTACAATGAATTCGCCTAGCAATACAAAGTGAACTTATGCAAAGTATAAAAGACATTAGTATGAAACATGCATTTCCGTTATCTGAAAGGCACTTTAAACTGTCCTGTAGTGGTTATAAAAAAATAATAAAAATAAACATTTTACAATTATTTTAACCGTTACTTATCAATTTGGTCTGCCTACCCTCGCAGGGTTGGTCTATCACACTCGTTTCGGCAATTCGCCATCTTCATCGAGTCTCAGACACACAGAACAAAAACTAAAAGGGATACAAACAACAAGCAAGATCATTTGAATCAAACTACGCGACTCGCGAAGAAAATCATACAGATAAGCATGAAACTCTTCCACGACGTACAAAGAAAAGAAAAATGAACGTAAACGAAAACTTAGAAATGTACGAATAAACGCATACATTAGTAATTACAATATTCAAAACCCAATGCAAATTAAAAAAGAAAAGAACCCATCACAAAGTCTCGGAAAATACAAAAATCCAGGCTTAAACAAAAACGCCTACGTACACACCCCACCTCTCACGACTTCATAAAAGAAAATCATCTTCAAAAAAATAACCACAGCCAACATTGAAGTCCACAACCCTTCGAAGATATGCTGAACAAATACGTCCAACACCTCGCAGAACAATAGAGGAAATCTTGCGAATATTGAATATGAAGGTTAAATTACCATGAAAATTTAATATTAGCTATTCGCAAGAACCAGAATTGATGTCGGTTGATCAGTTCGTAAACATCTCTATACAGGGTAAACATTTCTCATCCGCCGTCGGTGGAAAATTTAATTTAAATTTCATTTCGCCCCTTCCAACATGGCCTACACCAAGAATTCATTAATATACTGGAACAATTGTTTTACTAAGCAATTATTTATACGACAACGGAAGCGCTAATTTGCAATCTGCAGCTTAATAAACAAAAATAATTACCTAGTGGTGACAGTTTAATGAAACGATTACCGACAGAGGTTATACTAGTAATATTTCATGCCTAACTTAACTTATTAAAAAGTAAAATGACTGTCAGTCGTAAAAATGAAAAAATTTATACTACTACGAAGACCAAGTTCTTGCTAAAAAGCTGTAAAATATAACTATAAACGAGATTATTACATTTTAATAATTCACATTTTATATAAATGAATATAAATTGAATAATATATATTTATATTGGATTAAATAATAATAAAATTAAATCTATAGACAAAATGTCTCCGATCAGTCCGTCCGTTCTCGCTGGTTTTGCCTGCCATACTTACCACTAAATCACAGGGTATGTCAAGCAGTACGTCACCTTACAAGGTAATATAATATTTTATAGACAAAAAAGAAGTTTTAATATCAAGTTTATCGATTTCAATCTCCTGAGCGAGAAACGATCAAAATACAAGTTTATCACCTCAAGAAATAGCCCACTGTCAATATTTTTTTTATCTTTTTGTTGAGAATCATCGATGGGATAAAATCATAAATTTTAGCGCAATCTTTATTCCTTTTGAAATTATAATGCAATAGGTGGATTTTTCAGAATCTAAGAATGATCAGAAAACATTTTTTAAACTATACAATTTCATAGTTCAACATATTTCTTCCATTCCCACTAGTATAGTCCTAGTATAGTTGGGCTTTTATATTTGTAAATATAAATAATAAATAATATTAATAATTCAATTAATTATTCTTTCTAAGGTCTTTGGTGAGATAAAAAAGTCAGTGTCACGAGCGGGATTCGAACCCACGACCTACAGCTAAATACGCCGTTGTTCTATCACTTCTATCACTTTCTACCTTTTGAGCTATCGTGACTTCCATCCTCTCGGTAACCAAATCTCCATCTCATCCTACAACCGTTCGAATTTTCCCTCTTTTGGCCATTTTCAAATGTCGTGTAATCGGAGTGGAATCTCAGCGACTTATGGAGTGGCCACGGGGAGCTGTTTAGTGAAGTGATACTTCTTTTACTTTTTAAATATTAATCCATTTACGTTTTCCTAGTCGATTGATCAAGTTACTTCTTTCAATCAATTAATTATTCTTTCTAAGTAATTATTCAGAAATCGTGAGATGCGGTCTGATGTGATGTAGATTTCAGAAAAACATTTTCTTTATCGTGCCAACGTTTCGATCTTTATTGAGATCATCTTCAGAGCTCAAAGTGTTTGTCTTCTGTGTAATTATGCAATTCTTGCGTGTCGTGTTGGGAGTGCGACTGGCACAGTTGCACAGAAGACAAACACTTTGAGCCCTGAAGATGATCTCAATAAAGATCGAAACGTTGGCACGATAAAGAAAATGTTTTTCTGCAACCTGCATCACACCAGACCGCATCTCACGATTTCTGAATAATTATCGATTAAAGGTCACTAATCACCACCCATTCTTTCTAAGGTTTTGGGTGAGATAAACCGATTTTTTTATCTTGTAGATGTATGAAATAGGCTGTTATAAAATCTTTAGATTATATTAAGAATTTATAAAACTAAGAGATCTAATATTTTCTTTCAAAAATGTTTTTGTCTTTATACATATATATAATAGTTTTGTTTGGTGATACCTGACCGTTTGTCGATGATTATTCAGAAATCGTGAGATGCCGTCTGGTGAGATGTAGGTGTCAGAAAAACATTTTCTTTATCGTGCCAACGTTTCGATCTTTATTGAGATCACCTTCAGGGCCTGGGATTTACAAACATTGTTTAAATTTAACAAAAACATGTAGGATGTGGAAAAAAGTGAACTTTTACAATGCAAATAAATATTTTTTTATATTCAATCAAATTATTTCTACTCATTTCATATTCTGCATAAAACACACATTTTGAGTGAGTAGAAATACTTTAATAGAATATAAAAATATTTTTTTGCGTTGTATAAATTCACTTTTTTCCACATCCTACATGTATTTGTTAAATTGTAAAAAATGTTTGTAAATCCCAGGCCCTGAAGATGATCTCAATAAAGATCGAAACGTCGGCACGATAAAGAAAATGTTTTTCTGAAACCTACATCTCACCAGACCGCATCTCACGATTTTCGAATAATTATAATAGTTGCATTCATCACTCTCTCAGTTTGGGTGGTGCTACTATGAAAGGAGCTTAAAACCGTGGAGCTTCTTGCATTCCATATCAGAAATACCCTCCACTGGTTATCATATACAGTACACCCAACAGACCTACCCATGTAGCCTAGATTAGCCATAATAACGTCAAAAACACTATGATTTAGAAAATCTACAATATGAATAATAACGAAGAAAATTTAGCATACCTAGTAAAGAAAAAACAAAATAAATGTCCCGTGAGTCTATCAAATGTAGTCGATTGAACTTTGAACTATTTGACGTATATGTATGATGTAATGTAAAGTTTTCTGAAATTGTATATTAATAATTTTAGATGATAAATATTATGTTTTCTTAACACAATTTGTCGATTTTTTCCTAATCTAAGTACACAGGGTGATTCACTACTCATCAAAGTTGGTCAGATGCGTCTACACGTCAATTGCAACAAAAAAGTACGAACGAACCACGGTCCTATTTTGAGCCAACACTCCTACCCGTTTAGCCTAGATTTGCTATAATAATATCGGAAACAATATTGATAAATTATTTAGAAAAATAAAATATTTACAAGAAGATAAGGTTTTCTAAAATCGTACAAATAGATTACGCTTGTATCAAGCTCACAAAAATATACCATTTGAAATCAGTTCGTGCATTTTTCATATCCTAAATATATAAAATATTTTGATAGTATAACTTTCAAATATTTTTCATTCACACAAGTTCATTTATACTGGGGGAACTTATAGTATATTCAGATCCATTTTTATCAAGTAAAAGGTGTTTAATAAATGCGAATTATTTATTTATGTTCTAACTTACATAAATATGATTTAAACGTGTTTCATGTCTTAGAATTTATCTTTGAACGGCTAAAAACAAATGATGCTACTTAGCCGAACGGTGCTCTCGGTGAGAGGGTTGACAAATGGATTCCATTTTTCACTTCGATAGAAGACGTAAATAAGGGGGTGCCAATCGTTGTGTTAGAAAGGGAGAACATCATTACTAAACGATCAATCTTGACTTTTTATTTCCAGGCTGCAAACAATACAAAAGGGATGTTGAAAGGATTGAGTGAGAACTGTAAGTCACTTCTGGATCACGCGCAGACCTGATTAAATGTACATTTTCAAGAGAAATAAATTGTTTTGGTTTTATTAAATTGGTCAGCAAACGAAGATTTCACAATTTTTTGAAATAGTCGAGTGAACCACCATTGCTTTTAATCTATTAGGTTTCGTGATCCAATTGACCAAATAAATACTTTTTAATTAATTACTTGACTTTGGTTGAGATAAAAAAAGTCAGTGTCACGAGGGGGATTCGAAGCCACGACCTTCGGCTAAATACGCCGCTGCTCTACCACTTGAGCTATCGTGACTTCGTTCCCCTCGGGCACCAACTTCCCATCTCAACCCCACCTTTTGAATTTTCCCTCCTTTTTGCCATATTTCAAATGTCGTGTAATCGGATTGGATTCTCGGCGACAAATAAGATGGCCACGGAGAGCTTTAGTGAAGTGTACCGAGGGTACTCCGTCGCAGTGATTGATGTGGCATTTCATTTGTATGAATCATATATTTCATTTTTCTTCAAAAATTCGTTTTGATGAATGTCAAGAACAGCAGTTTAAATAATACTTTTTATAGAAAAGATAAATGGTGGAGTGAGTGTGTTGTTAATCTTTTTAAAAAGATAGTTCCTACTCACAGCAAGTTGTTTTAAATGATCCGGATTTCGAGCGTACAGCCCATCATCAGATTGATGGAGCTCTCCAACGACGTCTCTCAACAATTACAATTCATGTCAAGTCTTATAGTTCATGTCGAGAATGAATTTTGTTCATTCTCGACATGAACTATAAGACTTGACATGAATTGTAATTGTTGAGAGACGTCGTTGGAGAGCTCCATCAATCTGATGATGGGCTGTACGCTCGAAATCCGGATCATTTAAAACAACTTGCTGTGAGTAGGAACTATCTTTTTAAACAGAATAATACATTTTTCTTATTTTTAGTTTGAACACAACGATCACTATACACTAGTAAATATCGACATTTTTTACAATAAAGTACAATAATTACAACTTTTTTTTCAAAACACGAATTTTCGCCCGATTTGATTTAGGTTATACAGAAGACATAATACTTTAAGTCCACCTTCGCAAAAGAAAGTGGTATTCGAGCTGGACTAATTTGAAAACTAAAGCGTAAAAAACACTGTATTCCTTTCTATAAATAACTGAGGCTCTTGCTGTTTAATAATAAATATACATTCACTAGTTTTGTGGTTCGCTTGACCAATTAATATATTTCAATTAATTAAAGTTTTTAGATGAGATAATAGCTCAACTGATAGAGCAGCGGCGTATCTAGCCGAAGATCGTGGGTTCGAATCCCGCTTGTGACACTGACTTTTTTTATCTCTACTAAAAATCTTAATCAATTGAAATAAATATACATATCCTCTTGGACTAAGAAATAATCACGTAAAAGGGACAAAGCGGGGAATTATAAACACCAAGAATAATATGGAAGGCAGTCTATCTTATCAAAAGATAGTTCTTACTCACAGTTTGTACTTTTAAAACTTTATTATAAATACTTGAAAATCAGCAAATCAATCTGGTTCAATTCCTAATGCTTAAAACTAAACCTAACCCCAAAATTCGTTATTGCTAGATTAACTAAAAAGAACTAAAAAAAAAAAACTGTGTATAACAAGTATCTTTTAAAAAGGAAAATGGAAATACTCACCCCTCCTTCATAATTTCTATGGAAGGAAATCTGGTTTTCATTTCCAAAAAAGACGAAATCAGGATGATCCAAGATATAAGTTATAAAAGATTGGAAAAAAATCCTATCTCGGTATGATCATGGGTTTGACACATCGAAATGGACTAGCATGCGGAATTAGCAGACAAAAGTAAATGAACCCATTTTGAAGCTGTTCAACGCTTGTTGAAGAAGGCGAAATATGTACAGCCCGACTCTTTTTGGGTCCCATAAATGTTCTATAGGAGTCTTGTCGGCAGAACGCGTTGGCCAATTGGATGACAACTCGTATCATGCATTAACACTAAGTAGTCCCCAATAAATGGAGCGAATAAGACCACAGCTTCCAGAAGAACTTCATTGATGTGCCTTAGTGTAGTCAAAGATCCATTCTGTATGTTACTCAGTTCGCTATTAAAATGGACGTTGATTTACCACCCCTTAGCATAACAGGCTGTCTTAGAAAACGTTGTGACTGACTAATGGCATATGAAGCAAAGCGTTCCACGTATTTCCCCACACAGGGTCCCGATCATCTGATTGTCGCAAACCAAACCAGTACTAATTTGAGAAGAGAACAGCCCCCTCCCATTGTTCAAGTGTCTAAGCAAAATGCTGAGTGGCCTTTCTACTCGATACCTCTCCAAAAGTAGAGAACCTAATTCGGGATGTCTAGATAGGATATACCCACGAAACGTGCTGATGACTGTTTTAGAGCTCATCCTTACATTACGGCCCGTTTGGATTTCCCATCAAGGAAGCCGTTAATTGATTCCGTAGTGTGGGAAGAGCAAGCAAAAGCAAAAGCGGCAAGCAAGCAAGATCGTCTCAAGCCGACGTACATCGCCGTCGACCACTACCATCTCTTCAATCGGGACGTCCAGTGGCCGAAACCACTGTAGACCATCGTGGATGGTAGAGCGCGGCACAGTCAGGATTACGTTATAGATGCTACGTCTGTCGTGGGCCGAATCATCTGCCCGGCCGAGACTTTTCAATTTAAAACGATGATTTTAAGATAAAAAAATGGTTTTTTACTTCAATTTATTGTTTCATCAAAGAAACCAATTCAAAAAACCAATTAACTCACTCGACGAGTTGGCTCTGTAAAGCTATTTTTTTAAACTAGCCAGATTTTTAATTTAAAGAGTGTTTAAACTAGGGGATTAATAACAGCCTATAAATCTACTTTGCCGGCAAACAACTAGGTCATACCCGCCCACAACATTTTTCCTCTATTCATTTTTAGTATTTCTGCAGTTTCCTCTTCTCCATTTGACACTTATAGTTGCCTTGGATGGTTGCCTCTTAACTGGGACAGATCTACACACTTAACATACCAGCACGTATCACAATTGATATTCATTCCTCATTCACTCTCCAATAACTATTTACAACACGCTAATAAATACACTCATTCGTCTACTCATATGCAGTGTATATATAATACGTAAATATAAAAGATAAATAGGGATATGTTATTTTGTGGTACAATTAATTAGTCCGGCCTTCATCGATTTTTCTTAATAATGCTTAACCGCTTAACTCTCGTCTTCTCATTCATACCAAAAACGACTAAACCTAGATAACAGACCGTCAAAGAATTTGGATATACTGTCGAACGGCCTGTTCTCATCCATGCCAATTCATACACTATTCTCGCTAATAAATACGTACATTCCTATTGCACATATGCAAAGGGGCAGATTATAGTAAGACATACACTTTCACTACTAGTATTCCAATAAAATTCTGCTGGTAATCACTGTTATGCATCAAGATTTTTTTATGTCTCGGGGTAGGCCAAACCCTAATCTATGTTTTGTTTCAGTTTCGCACACTCAACCAGGATGTGAAGTACAGCCCACCAGAAGATAGCCATGGATGAGAAGCGTGCGGCTTATCCTCAGTCTGTCGTTATTATGTTGTGTTTACGCTTAAAGGCAACTGTTATTCTTCATTCCGAGACATTTTTACGAGGGTTCGCAACAGCAGAGGCCATATCAACCCCCGGGGGTGACGGTGTTTTTGACAACAAGCTCATTTATAAGGTCGGGTTCCAATGCAACGCCGCGGGATTCGAACCCGGGACACCTTACAGTGATGAGCGCCGTGTCAACGTTGCGGCCACCGACGCCCCATTTATACCTAGTTATAACGAAAAATAAACAAATAAATGCAAGTGTACGGTTTGTTAGGTTTTAGTGTAATTTATCCACGTTGAAAATCAAAAAACACTCGGATAAAATGAATCATGGAAGCATGAGAATCGAGAAAAAGGAAGGCTAAAGAAAAATATTGGTGGGCGACACAATGGGGAGGCTTTCGCTTAAATCCCTATCGACTTGGATGATATATATGTTATGTATTAAATTCCTCCCTTATCAATTGATACACATCACATTCCTCCGTTATTCTGTCAAATGCATTTATTTGCTCTTTATACGCGTGTGCATCCGTACGAACTTTTCATATTTTCAAATCACTATACTCAAATACTACCAGCCTTCATCGCGTGATATAATATTGAAACTGTTATAATTTGATATGCATACGATTGTTTGACAATTGTAATACCTAATTCAAGGTTGCTACAAATAAAATCCCTCAATAATGCTCTCTCTTTCTCTCTACTCTATAAAGATTAGGTATTACATCTTTAAAAGTATTGAACAATTAGAATGCCGATATATTATAAAAGTCGAAGCAACACATCTAGTGTTTTGTTTGGACGATCGAGAATCCCCACTTCCAAAGTAAAGCTCAAGAAATGCAAAATGGTGAACCAGTAGGTAGTAGCTACTACCGGGAAGAAAGCCAAATGAAGAGCTCTATGGGGAGGTTTGCAAAACGTGGGTGCTACTAAAAGGGCAGTTACTAATCAGTCAAAAGCGGAGTCAGTAGTTGAATGAGCTGACATGACAATGGTCAGCTGGTCACGAGTCAGTTTCGGTTTAGAGTCAAGAGTGCCACTCGTCAGTGCCGAGTGAGGAGTTTGTACTTGAATTTTTGCGACAGTTGTTTGTTGCAAAAATGAAGACTTTTATTAGATGTCAATTAATTAAGGTTTTTAGTTGAGATAAAAATGTCAGTGTCACGAGCGGGATTCGAACCCACGATCTATCGGCTAGATACGCCGTTGTTCTATCACTTGAGCAATCGTGACCTCGATCCACTCGGACACTAACTTCCCATCTCAACCGCACCTTTTGAATATTCCCTCCTTTTTGCCGGTTTTCAAATGTCGTATCATTTATTTGATTCTCGGCGACAAATGAAATGGCCACGGAGAGCTTTAGTGA
The DNA here is from genome assembly GCF_000648675.2 of Cimex lectularius. Taxonomy (NCBI): domain Eukaryota; kingdom Metazoa; phylum Arthropoda; class Insecta; order Hemiptera; family Cimicidae; genus Cimex; species Cimex lectularius. Next base: position 16,466 of record NW_019392818.1, on the reverse strand, counting down.
AGGTGTACTTCATTATTAAATTCACTAGTTTTAGTGGTCCGCTTAACCAATTAATATATTTCAATTAATTAAGGGTTTTTTTACACGATATTTGAAAAAAAGGCAAAAAGGAGGGAACATACGAAAAGGTTGGGTTGAGATGGGAAGTCAGTGTCCCATGGATCTAGGTCACGATAGCTCAAGTGGTCGAGCAGCGGCGTATCTAGCCGAAGATCGTGGGTTCGAATCCCGCTCGTGACATTGACTTTTTTATCTCAACTAAAAACCTTACTTAATTGAAATATATTAATTGGTCAAGCGGACCTCTAAAACTAATGATCTTTTATTAGATTTTTATGAACTGAGAGATTTAAAGAGGTAGATAAATATTTTTTGTATTGTAAATATGAACCCTCGGGGTGCCGTTGTTTTTGAAAAAAAAAGCCCAATTGTAAATATGTCGGATTAAAATGCGGGGCCGCTGGATTCCTTTACAGTGATGAGCGCCGCGTCAACGCCTTCATTCGCGGATTTTAAACAGTTAAAAAAATGGTTTTGAATGTGAAGACGTGGATTACTTTTTTTTATCGCCCCAAAAGTAGATTCCGAAGAAAAGCCAATATATCATATCTACGACATACTTATTATCACCTATATTACACTTAATAAAATAGAACTTTTTAATTAAACCATTTACGTTTTAGTGGTCAGTTGACCAAGTTACTTCTTTCAATTAATTATTATTTTTATGTAAGGTCTTGGTTGAGATAAAAAGTCAGTGTCACGAGCGGGATTCTAACCCACGACCTTGGGCTTCGTGTCTTTGATCCACTCGGACACCAACTCTCCATCTCAACCTACAACCGTTCGAATTTGCCCTCTTTTTGGCATTTTCAATTATTTCTATCTCAACCAAGACCTTTCATAAAAAGAATAATTAATTGAAAGAAGTAACTTGGTCAATTAACCACTAAAACGTAAATGGCTTAATATTTAATAAGTAAAATAAGTATCACTTCACAAACAGCTCCCCATCGCCACTTTATACGTCGCTGAGAATCCAATCCTGATTACACGATGTTTGAAAATGGCAAAAAAAGGGAAAATTCGAACGGTTGTAGGTTGAGATGGAGAGTTGGTGTTCGAGAGGATCGAAGTCACGATAGCTCAAGCGGTAGAGCAGTGGCGTATTTAGCCAAAGGTTGTGGGTTCGAATCCCGCTCGTGGCACTAATTTTTCACCTCAACCCATACCTTACATAAAGATTAATTAATTGAAAAATCGAAACGTTGGCATGATAAAACAATGTTTTTCTAAAACCTACGTTACACCAGACCGCCCCTCACTTTCTCCAAATAAGCTTTGTTTTTTATCGTTTCTAGTTTTTTTTTTCGTATTTGTTTATAGTTAGTTTTTAGTCTGTCTATCGTGTGCTGATATTTTTTGTAGATTTAGTAGTTGTATCGGTTTGTATGATGTAGTCTGTCGCTAGTGGTTTTCGGCAATGTCGAATTGTAGTTGTTGCCAGTTTTTCAGCAGGTTTATACTGTTACTGTTTTTAACTTGTGCAGTGAAATGTATAATACAAATGACGTCAAAACAAAAATACTAAATCGTTTCGGACTTGTCCTGTTTACAAATGACTCTATAAAGTATACCAGAATGGTTGTATATGTAAATATGGTCCAGCACAAACAAAAAATAAATAAAGTTAGAATAGGGCATACCAAAAATTCAAAAATTATCAAATCGTGATGACTGATTAGTTTGCAATGTTTTTACATAAGTATGTATCTATGGTATTTATATAACATCTTTAACGAGGTGGCTAAGATTTGATTAGTGATGGATGGAAAAATAGGGCATAGGGATGGATAGGGATAGATGGAAAAATAGGACAAATGTTTTAGACGGAAAGATAAAAAGTAAGAAAGAAAGAGCTTTCTAACTGCACATAGATACAAATATAAACTTAACCTTTTGCCGTAAATATCGCATTGTACTGGGTACAATATGAAAGCGCCTGTGAAAAGTAGGTGTCACAAAGAAAAGTTGGTGCTGGGGTTTATTTGGCGAGTTGAGGAACTTAATTAAAACTTTTTGGTTGTTTAAACGTTAAAAGAATAATTAATTGGAATGCCTTTTTAATTAAGTTATATTCCCAGAATCAAAGGTAATCGTATAAGTATTTGTGTTTCTAATATACATTACGGCTCATCGTCGTGCAAATTGTAAGCAGAGTTAAAAAGTGCATTAAACTAACCTCGGAAAATGCAAAAATGAAATTAAATGCAGAAATTTGTCAATATAGATGTTCCCTATTGAAACAGGTCTTACTAAAGTATGCCAACAGGGAAACTTTATTTGGAGGCATTCACCTGTTCTCGGAACGATCCTTTTAAATAAAAAGTTCCGTGCCGTGTTCAGGGCTGTAGGCTATTTATCTCCGGATACGCTGTTAGATGTTTTATTACGGTCGAATACAATATGGAATTATAAGGGGAGCAGGAGAAATGTCAGTACGTGTATCGCTTTGTTTCGTGAAAGCGGCCCGGTAGTCATATCCTTTCCCAGACCGCATCCCCTATAAAACATCCGTTTGCATTTTCTTTATTTAATTTAATGTTTTTTGACGGAATGTTGAAAACAAAATTTTATATATGCAAATTTGAAATATTAACACTAAACTATAAATACCAGAGAAGATGAATATTGTTATTCAATTTTGAATTAAGAACGTTTTTATTATTTTAATTTTTCATTGATATAAAATAATATTAAATTTCCTTCTTATAAAGCAATATTATTTTTATATTTTATACTTTTAAAAAAATCAAAAACCAATGGAAAACTTCGTTAATTTTATATTCTAAAATGAACCCTATACAAAAAATGTGATTATTATTATTTTTAATGGGGGAAAAGTAAATCTTGTTGATAATGTGGTGTATAATTCATAACATCTGAACCCATGCCGTTCCCCATGTGTTCTTGGATTAATGATATACCATTCTCGCATGCTAATAGCACTGGATTAATGAAATTCTCCCTACTAAAGCTCGAGTAATCCCCTTTACCAGTGTAATTTACTGTTATGAACGTGTAAAAAATGTTTCTGAAATTTCCCCTCTTTGTGGACGATCTCTCTTAGGGAATCCTCTAAATTTGTACGGGAAGTTCGACTAACCTTTCATCTTTTACAAATCCCTTGCAAAAATATCAAAATATCAAAAAATTCCTTCATTTATTACACAAAAACTTGTGAAAAAGTATGGATTCGGAAGAGCGTGAGAAAACAAAAACACACAAACATCAAGAGAGTAGTGGCTAGAAAACATGTTTTTGAAAAACAACAAAAGATTTATTTTCGTAGACTAGTTGTCTTGTTTAAGATGGATTAGATTTAGCTCTAAGTTCAACACCGATAAATGAACTTCAAGCCAAAACCAATGAAGCCCCACTCCAACTTAGAAGAAGCATGTTGACTCCTCTATTTTTGCTCAAAATAATGTCCAGGACTTCCCTATTGTTCAGAAAAACTGCTAAGCTAAGTTCTGACATAATAAAATTGGATAAGAATGCATGACAATAAATTTGTTCCGCTCCAATTATGGAATATGCAATGCATATCTCTATAAAATATAGACAAATCTTTGCCTAACTGTGACACATGTAGGATACATGAAGATTTACACTAAATAATATCTCACTGTACGTAGCATCCGGAAGAACGAAGAAAATTATACCAGATTTGCTGAAAGAGAATTGAATTTACCACTGCATCCATCATACAGAGATATCATTGGGTCCTCGCCATTGCAGTATATGAAGAGGTAAAATGAAGTGTACTGCCAAGGCAGGGCTTTGAATTTAAAGAACAAACACAGAAGACGAGAAAATATTAAAAATAAATATATGAAAAAATATACTACTGTTGAAATATTGATTTCAAACTGTATTAATTGTCATTAAAAATGTATTTATATTTTAAATGTAGGTATTTTTTAAATAGTTTTTAAAAACTTATTTTAACAAACAGAGAAGAGGAGAAAATTTTAAAAATAAATATATGAAAAGGTATTTTTCAACTAGTTGTTACAAACTTATTTTAACAAACAGCGAAGAGGAAAAAATTTTAAAAATAAATATATGAAAAAATATATTACTTTTGAAATATTGATTTAAAACTATATTTATTGTCATTAAAAATGTATTTATATTTTAATTCTAGGTATTTTTCAAATAGGTTTTACAAACTTATTTTAACAAACAGAGAAGAGGAGAAAATTTTAAAAATAAATATGTGAAAAAATATATTACTGTTGAAATATTGATTTAAAACTATATTTATTGTCATTAAAAATGTATTTATATTTTAATTCTAGGTATTTTTCAAATAGTTTTTACAAACTTATTTTAACAAACAGAGAAGAGGAGAAAATATTAAAAATAAATATATGAAAAAATATATTACTGTTGAAATATTGATTTAAAACTACATTTATTGTCATTAAAAATGTATTTATATTGCAAATCTAGGTATTTTTCAAATAGTTTTTAACCACTTATTTTCAAACAGAGAAGAGGAGAAAATTTTAAAAATAAATATATGAATAAATATATTACTTTTGAAACATTGATTTAAAACTATATTTATTGTCATTAAAAATGTATTTATATTTTAATTCTAGGTATTTTTCAAATAGTTTTTACAAACGTATTTTAACAAACAGAGAAGAGGAGAAAATTTTAAAAATAAATATATGAAAAAATGTATTACTGTTGAAATATTGATTTAAAACTATATTTATTCTCATTAAAAATGTATTTATATTTTAAATCTAGGTATTTTTCAAATAGTTTTTAAAAACTTATTTATACGGTGGTTATTCAAAAACGTAATTACGTTGTTGATATTTTTATTACATAAATTAATTTTTATTATATAAGGCTGTATAAACTTTTTGAGCTAATTAAATAAAAATTGGGTATTACAATAATATGTGGAAAATTTGTTGATAATAATTATTACTGCTAGCACAGAGTGCTGTGTAGCTATTTTTCATTGTTCAATTGTTGAACTGTTTTAATTCCTTACATTTTTATCTAAGGTCTTGGTTGAGATGAAAAAAAGTGTTTCGTGCGGGATTCGAACTCACGACCTTCGGCTTCGTGTCTTTGATCCACTCGGACACCAACTCTCCATCTCAACCTACAACCTTTCAAATTTTCCCTCTTTTTACCGGCGTATGAGCCGAAGGTCTTGTTCGAATACTGCTCGTGACACTAGCTTTTTCATCTCAGCCTAGACCTCAGATAAAAGCAATAATCAATTAATGTTATTAATAGGTTATAACTACTAATTACATATATGTTGAAATATTGTTGATTAGCCTTGGTGAAATATTTGGTTTCATTGTAATCTAGCGTGGGTGTTGCCGGGAAGATTATTGATAATCATTCTTGTTTTTAACCGATGTGAACTTCAATCGTTATATTTGATGTAGCAAACTCTCATTTCTCCTCTTTTCAGTTTTAACTGTTTTTCATTCAAATGGCCTACGTATTTTTACTTGAAGTTGTGCTTTCGAGCACATTCTCATCCACTTCGTAAAAATTCTACTTCGGTGAATCGTAAAATACTCGATAAAACCAGTTGAACGTAAATGTACGCAAAACGAACACACCGAAATATCTCGAAGCTGGCCTAAAATGGGCAAGATTAAACATTAAGCTAATTGCGGGAGAGCACGATGAAAAATTGCCAGAACATCGAAAAATTCACCCTAGCCGTGAGAAAATATTTATTTTTTCTTGTTCATAGTCGCTTTTTATAAATTAATATTTCATCCTAGTATATCCTTGAAGTTTCACATTGCGTGCAAAGTATGGCAACGACTCGGTGCAACTTCTCCCCGACGGTAACTGTGGCCTCTACCTACGCCCAAAGTTCTACATGTCAAACTTACTAATCCCAAGCTTTTAAACATAAATTTCTAATCACGGTGCGTCGTTAAGTATATACCTAATAGCCGGGTTCAACTTTCCCCGCGTCATTTCACCATCATATTGAATTTTTATTGGTAATGAGAATTTATTGTGGAAATAGCAGAAAGAATGGAACGAGGCAAATGACGATAAGAGGAAAGGAACATAGCTAACCATTGAACATTGAAAATTTCCAATTTTTGTCTCGTTTGAGAGCATGATTTAGCAGACAAATTCTTCATTTTGATAAAATATATGAAAAATATGAGAAATAAAGCGAATTGATAGACATTCCCTATAGGGCTGACTCACGGTTATATTTGGCGAAGTACGATGAATTAAAGAAATAACGCTAAGCGTTAGACTTTGAATCTCATCGCAGGTGGCTCTCCCACCATCACCGAGTGCATTAGATCACAGTAAGTCCCTCGCATGCATATGGTGCATCGGACGAAAGCAGGAAATCGTACGACATTCGAGAACGCCAAGATCATGGCTTCTACGTATTAATGATCTACATAGTCCAGGGTAAGAAAGGGGAACCGTGAAATGAAATAATACGGTCGATTTACATCACCGTTCTTATGCGACCCCGTGGCAGGCACTGTCAAGGTTTCCGGGGGACTGAACTAAACGAAGCACTGCACCTGTTCATCCTAGTAGCGAGTACTAGGGCGGGTGGGCCAGGGTATGGGAGTGACCAATACGAAAGTTTGGTTCTTGGCTGAGTGTTTTTTCCTTACCCTCTCCTTTTTTGGCACTAGGTTTGTATGAAAGTTTCGTTTAAATTCCAATTTCCTCTTCTTGTCGTTCCTAGGATGCATGAGTATTGGATAATTCCTCATTAATAGATTCTTGTTCTTACATTTAAATTTTATTCCCTTGTATATAATTCAATTCACTAATTTCGTCGTCCGCTTGACCAATTAATATCTTACAATTAATTAAGGTTTTCAGTTGAAATAAAAAAGTCAATGGCACGAGCGGGATTCGAGGCCACGATCTTCGACTTGATACGCACTTGAGCTATCGTTACCTCGATCCACTCGGACACCAACTTCCCTGAATTTTCCCTCCTTTTTGCCATTTTTCAAATGTCGTGTAATCAATTTGTTTCTCGGCGACAAATGAAATGGCCACGGAGAGCTTTAGTGAAGGTATACTTCATTTTAAACTTATTCAATTCACTAATTTCGAGGTCCGCTTGACCAATTAATATCTTACAATTTATTAAGGTTTTCAGTTGAGATAAAAAAGTCAATGGCACGAGCGGGATTCGAACCCACGACCTTCGGCATGATACGCCGCTGCTCTACCACTTGAGCTATCGTGACCTCGATCCACTCGGACACCAACTTCCCACCTCAACCACACCTTTTGAATTTTCCTTCCTTTTTGCCATTTTTCATGTATATAATGTTTTCTTGTGGTCAAACGAATGAAACGTACAGATTTTTTACGGAAGATAATCTGTAACTCCTGGGACATAAATCAATTCCTTATTTGTTCGCAATTGTGATTAATGAAGAATTATAAGCCTGTTACAATTTTACTTGTTTACAATGTAGCAAAAATGTTCAGGTCAAATTGCATAAACATACTTATTCAACAAAGTCTCTCCCAAACCATGACATTCCGCAATCACGGTATTGATGAAGTTAAAAAAATAGCATAAAAATAACACGACACTGCAAAATGTAGTAATCAATGTCGACTTTTTTGAACAAGTTGTATTAACTCTTGGGTGCAGATATTTTTGAAAAAAGCCAATGTCAGGTTCGAACCCAGGACCTTTACCTTACCGTTATGGTATTGTATTTCAGCTTTTGCTTGATAATCCCCAGTTTATCCTAGCAACTCGAGACCAGTGCTCTAATTGATTATTCTTTTGGCAGGTATCTCTTATGCGATAACTCCGAGAATTTTAAGCGAACACTTTCCAGGAACTTTTCGCATAATTTATATCTTAATAGATTTAGACAGAAACGTACAGATTTTTACTTAAGATAATCTTTAACTACTGTGACATAAATCTACAAATGCTTATTTGTTCGCCAATGTTATTCATGAAGAGATTATAAATCTCTTATAGCTTTACTTGTAGAAGAACATTTCAGATCAAATTGCATAAACACATTCATCCTACAATAGAAATGATAAATGATGGAGTGAGTGTGGTGTTCAATACTTTTTAAAAGGATAGTTCCTACTCACAGTAAGTTGTTTAGCACCGATCCGGATTTCGAGCCTTTTAGCACATCATCAGGTTGAAGGACTTCCACAACCACGCCTCTCGACACGAATTGCCGAAGTTCTTAATTCTGCCATCTTTTTAATGGCGCTCAATTTGAACGTGCGAAACGCGGAAATTATAACACAAATAAATATTATACTAGTAAATACTTAATATTATTAAATTACTATAAAATTTTTATAGCACGTTTCGCACATTCAAATTGAGCGCCATTAAAAGATCAGCTGCTAATTGGAACGTCGCGTTGGCGGAGGTATCAGCAGGTTCACTTTGGCAATTCATGTCGAGAGACGTGGTTGTGGAAGTCCTTCAACCTGATGATGAGCTAAAAGGCTCGAAATCCGGATCGTTGCTAAACAACTTACTGTGAATAGGAACTATCTTTTTAAAAAGGACTCATCCTACAAAATCGAGAAGAAGATAAACATGCCTCTCACCAACCGTGACATTCCGAAATGACGTTATTGATCAAGTTTCAGTAGAAATATCATAAAAATAACATGACATATCAAAACGTAATAAACAATTTAGACAAAAGAATGTTTATACTTGAACAATCTTGAAATATTTAATATTATTTAAAATTAAGAATGTCTGAAATTAAACTTCCACTTTGCTGTAAATTATGATAATGTTAGTGTTGTTTATACGGCTTCACATATCAGTAACATAAACATACTCTTGGTTTGAAATACGTGTTTGTTTCAGTCTGGTAGTAACAATGGACGATTTAATCAATAGCAGCTTTTGGACAGTCATCGGTTTGTTGATCAGTTCATTTAACTCACCATTGTCAAGATAATTAGCTAAACAATTAACATATTTACTCGAAATATTAATGCTGATAGCCATTAACAGTATTCAGATATACTGTATTCAGATTAATGCATAATGAATAATGTTTTCTTATGTTGATTTAAAACGTCTATGTGAAATCTATCAAGGTAGTTTAATTAATTTTATTATTAATCGCAATCTACGGTTAACTAAATATTAAGTCTTTCGTGTTAAAATTGAAATTCGCCTTAGTGAACTAAGGCTTGACCCAACAAATTAAATAAAGGAAAAGGTTTTTAATTATTTTATCCGATGCTAATTGAATTTCCTTCCTCTGGAAAAAACAACATTTTTAACAAATAACACCTTCTTACAACCGTAATTTTCCATTCTCCACAAAATGGGCTAGAAATCAAACAGTCATAAGGCCACAATCGAGGTAAATGGATTTGATCGAAAGACGTTAAAGTTGTAACACTACGAAATTACACTCCGGATTTTCAATCGGGATCGAGTTCCATGAGTAAAATTTGCCGTTCCAATTCGCACAATGGGCCGCTAGCGTCCCTGTTTTCCAGAAGCCTTTTGCCTCGTTACTTTCCAATATTATTCGAGAACAGGAGAATAAGGAAATCCAATTTGATGGGAAAATTCGTTGACGCGCTTATCGATCGTTCTCATGGAAACAGTTAGAAATTACAACGAGTCGTATAATACGTTCACATGTGTGAAGATAATTAAACCATGATTAAATTTAAATACGGAAATCATATTCCATATAGGGAGGTTATTACAGTCCCGGGCATGACTGGGGATTAACTGGGCAATGAGAACTACCTCCTCTGTTGCCTTGCAAGTCCTTTTGACACCACTACGTCAGTCAGGTAATCCAGGAAGATTCACAGACTAATGCACTAACAGCATCCAGTTATGTTATATCACGCATAAAAAGAACAATGAAAGCAACGGGAAGAATTTCAGAGAGACAAAATTCTAAGAATCCCGATCGACTATATAATAAAAAAAAAAATTATATCAAAATACCCGATAGAGAAGACTGGGAGAAGGAGATCTCAGTTAATGCCGACTGTATTGGTCTTACACCGCAAATTAGTCAGAAAGTGGTATGAAACTAAAATTCATATAGGCCTTGGCGCTGTCGTTCAGACGGTGACTGTAGCTTTTAAGACTTTGCCTGGAATATCAAAAGGCTAATTACTGACAAAAGAATAGCCATCTACTCGAACAGCAAGCTGTACTAAAGGCGACTGCATCATCATCTGTAAACTCCATAGTCGTTTGGGACTGCATCAAGACTCTATTATAAATTGGGGGCTGCATTGGCGCTCGGTGGGTGGATTTACCGTTAGCGGTACTCTTCTAGGGGATGGTTAGCAATTGTACTTTAAACAAAACCGCGGCCGGAGCGGATCCGGTAGTTTCTACCCTGGGGAAGCCCCAATACTCTGAGAGATAGAGTGGTGGCCTTCTCTACCTAGGGAGTGGGCGGGAGACCGGGCTGATGTATTTCGGCTGACTCCGGAGCAGAGAAGGCGCTTCTGGGCAGAAGCGCTGTACAAGACGTACGACGGAGCGGCACTACTGGAGGCCAGCAATGAGAAGGCGTCTACAGCATGGATACGGAGGAACAGCGGCGCCATTCCAGGGAGGGACTACATCCAGTATACCCGGACCTGGATCAATGCTCTCCCCACAAGGACCAGGGCATCAAGGGGAGAGCAGCGCCGCGGAAGGGACCTCCGTTGCCGAGCTGGATGTGACGCCCCGGAGACCCCTGCGCATATCGTCCAGAGTTGCTGGCCGATACCCACGGCGGGAGAATTCTACGCCATGACGCCGTCATAGCTGCACTCGCCGGACGGCTCAAGCAGAAGGGGTATGCGGTGCTCCTGGAACACCTCTTCTCCACGGCGACCGGGAGGTTCAAGCCGGACCTCCTGGCTACGAGGGATGGTAGCAGCCACATCATCGACGTCCAGATCGTAGCGACAGGACCTCCACTCAGAGCGGCGCAACAGCAGAAAATAGCGAAGCATGGCGACAACCAGGATCTCACCAGGCAGGCGGCGGCGCTGCTAGGAACGAGCAGCATCGATATCTCAACGCTCACCGTCTCCTGGAGAGGAGCCCTTTGCCGGCAGTCGGCTGAGTGTCTTCGCAGCATGGTTAGGGATGGTTAGGGCGCGGGCTAAAACCGCTGTCGGGGCGTTCCCGAAAGTTTCTACGCTGGAGGAGCCTCTACACTCAGAGAGATAGAGTCGGCTTCTCTATCTAGGGAGTACGCGAGGGGGGGACGGGCTGATGTATTTCGGCCCGTTAGCCCCTCGCGTGCGGCGTACGACCCGACGCACAATGCGGGCCCGACCATTCGGAGTGGACAAGCGGAGAGCGTGGCTACCGACCTTTAGTGGCCGGCACACCACTACACCAAAGCTGCGGCGGTAACACCATTCCGTCGTATGTGGAGGTGCGTCAGCTCTCATCTTGAGAATCAAAACGTCCGATAAGGCCGAATAGGCTAGGTGAGGACGTTAAAGATCCTCTTGTCTTGTTGACGATGAGAAACCGGGAACGCATGTCTTCGCAGCATGGGAATCTCGGACCTCCCTCTCGCCGGAATGGTGACGAGAGTACTACAAGGCAGCCACACCTCCTGGACGCGGTTCAACCGGACGACGACGGCGGGAAGGCGGCATTGAAGCTGGTGTATGATGACTACCGGGCGTGAGGCCTCCGCACCGGCACAGAAGAAGAAGAGTACGAAGCGTAATGTCGGGAATCTCTAATGTAAATGAACTAAATGAATTGTAATACTTGTATATGCTAAGAGACCAAATAAACGCTTTTGAATAGCCCTTTGTGCGCGGCATACGGTCTGATGCTGAATGCAGACCCGACCACTCGGAATGGCAAGCGGGGAGCGGGTTGTCTTGGCCCTTCGGGGCTGAGCTGCCTCTACACCAATGCTGCGGCAATAACATAACCCTGTCGTATGCGGAAGTGCATCAGTTCTCATCTTGAGAATCAAAACGTCCGATAAGGCCGAATAGGCTAGGTGCGGACGTTAAAGATCCTCAGAGTCCTTTTTAGGATGACCGAGTATGCGGGAACCCCAAGCCACACATTGGGAACAACAAAATTTACACTAGTTTGGGTCCCAAGGCACAGAGAACAAAGGTGCAAAAAGGAATACAATAAATTGGCCAAGAAAAGTTAGTGCGACATACCAAGATGCTAAAACTGTACATCCATCAGACTATGTGCTAAGAATAAGTCCTTAGTTTAACAAAACTGTATTTTATGACAGAGGCATACGAAAATGTTAATCAAACGATGATAGTAGAAACAAAAAGCTAAACTACTAAACCTAGAACTTGTTAGGACTAGGATGTATTGATATTGATAGATAACTAGAAGAATAAGAAACCAAGGAACTTTTCTTCTATCGATGCTAAGACCTATGCAGGCTACTCATCCGTGCCCATTTTATTGTGTAACAGTGTGCCAGACTTGGAATATCGTGGTCCAAATCCTCAACAAAGCTGGCGAATTATACAGGGTAAAACCCAAAGGAGTCTGTCACTGGAATATGAGAAAACGCTTATTCGAGATGGGTATATACAACGATATTTTTAGGTGATGCAACTTTCATATTATCTTCGAATGCGAAGCAGCCGCTTAATGGAGACAAAACCTAGAATACAAAGAAGAAATGGGAAAAAGAATTGCAGCAAGACAGAAGGATCGAGACAATTAAACGTAACTAAGGAACAAAAAAAAGCACAAAAACGTTTTAAAAAAACTTTAGTTGTTGGGGAATACCCAACCACCACTATGAGTATCCTCATCATCAAAAACAATACTTACTGAACTGTTTTATTTTATCTTGCCCGTCTATCAAGTATCTACAATAGTTTCTATTTTGTCTCCCTAAACTGCTTTTGATAAAACTAACAACATAGGAAAAGGAGAAATTCGTAGTTAAGTATTTATGAAAGGTATTGGTCGATATAAAAAGTCAGTGTCACGAGCGGGATTCGAACCCACGACGAGCTATCCGGGCACCAACTTCTCATCCCAACCTACCTTTCGAATATTTAGCCGAAGGTCTTGGGTTCGAATCCCGCTCGTGACACTGACTTTTTTATCTCGACCAATACCTTTCATAAATATTAATTAATTGAAAAATGTTAATTGGTCAATCGGATCACGAACTGTAATGGATTTGTAGTTTAGGTTTTTCCAAAACTCATGAACACAAATGCTAATTCGCGACAGATGTACCAAGTGTTTAAGCAACAGATACATCAGCTAATGCTGTCTTAGTAGCATGACCATGTACACTCAGAATGTTGGGACAAGCGAAACACTACGGTCCAAGTTTCCCCACTATGATGAAGGAACACGTTCTGATGCAAATCTGTTCCTTTAACAATTAATTAATATTATTTGAAGCTGATATAGTAATATTTGCAATTCAATTATTTTGAATAAATGGAGCCCTTTCATCAATAGGCCAATTTTACATGATATGACTTTTTTGTCGGATTCCATTTATTCAATTTAGTTACGTTTTACCAATTTATATTTTGTTCTTTTTGTGTATGAGTATCTACATTTTAAGTAGAAATAAACATTTATTATTATTTACCAAAGAGAATTCGTTGCTTTTAAATTTTTTACTCTCTGAAGATAAGAACTACGATTCATAGTCATTATGTACAAAAAACATCTATTTTACACAAATATCTTTGGTATTCCCGTGAGAATAAAAGGACGTACTGAAAAGGGCTCCAGGAGAAAAATGTTATTAGCCGAAAGTATTTATGACCGAAGGAACATTATGAATATTAAAGGGGGTTAAAAACTCCAAGCTTCGGAAAAGACCTACCTACGCTGTATGTTTATGGCCTAATAATTTGTTAAAATTTTCCAAAAGCCAAACTATTTAACCTCAGCGATAATACAATACATAATAGCCTTTGGATTTTATTTATTTAAAAAGACTGCTTATTTATTTTTTTAAATTACACATAGTAAATTGCGGTTTTATACCCAGACAAACTCATTTGATTAAAATTAAAATTTTGCTCTCAAACCTCTTGCTGAAAGACAGTCAATCTGTTACTTTCCTCCCCTAAAGTTTGAGTTTAGTTAATTTTATTTATTGCTAACTGTATAATTTATATTATAACGTAAATTTCATAAAGCCCGCTATTTCTCCCCACCATGGAGACGAATAGAAAAAATAGACCTAGTGTAAGAGGAGATAGGGCTGACCGGCTCATTCTTGTTAAGAAAAGGTGAGAAGAAAAACGTGGCCCGTATTAAGTTTAAAATTATAAAGGGTTATCAGTTGATGATTTTTGATTTTAATTTAGTTAAGGTAGCGAATATAATTATCCCATTATCCCTCCCTCCAAAAGCTTTTTCACCTTCTGACGTTCTTTCTTCCTTACAACCCCTAAAATCCAAGAAAGCTCCAGGTTTTGATCTTATTACTCCAAAAATTCTCCAACACCTTCCCAAAAAGGCCATCATATTCATTACATACCTATTTAATTCTGTTCTTTGTACAACCTACTTCCCTATAGCTTGGAAGCACTCATATATCCGAATGTTCCCTAAGCCAAAAAAGCCAACACATTGCACTACTTCATATAGGCCAATAAGTCTACTACCTACTTTGAGTAAAATTTTAGAAAAACTCCTACTGAAAAGAATTCTTCCGATTCTAAATTCTCAAAACATAATCCCAGACCATCAATTTGGTTTTCGCAACCGACACTCAACTGTCCAGCAGTGTCACCGCGTGGTAGACATTATTTCATCCTCCCTTGAGATGGGACAGTACTGTTCCGGAGCCTTTCTTGACGTAAGTCAAGCTTTTGATCGAGTTTGGCACGCGGGCCTGTGTTCATGCTCAAGGGCATCCTTCCATCCACCTACTATCTCGTACTGCACAGTTACCTCACTGACCGATTCTTCCAAGTCATCGAGGGAACTCTCTTCATATTTTCCTGTCCATGCTGGTATTCCTCAGGGTAGCGTTCTGGCCCCTACACTGTACCAGGTTTTCACAGCTGACATGCCATCTCATCCTGAAACCTCCACATCCACATTTGCAGACGATACGGCAATTCTTTCTAGCTAACTCAAAACCTCCAACAACACGTCATACTACTAGAGTCTTGGTGTAAAAAGAAAAGGATAAAATTTAACACAGACAAATCCACCCACATAACTTTCACTCTTCGTAAACAGATCTCCCCCCCTGTTTTCTTAAACAATATTCCCCTCACAACTGCCGACAAGGTGCGGTACCTCGGATTGTTCATCGACAAACGCCTGACGTGGAATCCTCACATAAGACTGAAACGTCAGGAGGTTATGACACGATTTAGAGTTCTTGCACAACTTCTTGACAAACGCTCTAATTTACCTCTCAAAACTAAAAGGCTA
Organism: Cimex lectularius; assembly: GCF_000648675.2. Lineage (NCBI taxonomy): Eukaryota > Metazoa > Arthropoda > Insecta > Hemiptera > Cimicidae > Cimex > Cimex lectularius. Next base: position 985 of record NW_019392818.1, on the reverse strand, counting down.
CTTTACATCACCATAATTAAGCCGATTTGGACTTACGGACTGGAAGTGTGGGGTTCAGCCGAACATTCCAATATCCACCGCATTCAAACTGCCCAGTCTATAATACTACGAAAAACACTAGATGCTCCATTTTATGTATCGAACCAAACTACCCATACAGATTTACATATTCCTTTCGTACAAGATGAAATACGTTTCCGTTACCGTAAATATCATAAAAACCTAACGTAAACCAACACATCAGAAACCTCGCATCCCGACGAATCCCCTCAAACCCTCCCCGCCGACTGAAGAGACAATGGCCGCGAGATCCCCTAGAAAGTGATGGTGATGACAGTGAAAGTGATAATGACACACGTATCAATTGAACAAACAATATTATTGTATGGGTGTTTTCTCCACTCTTGGTTTTAATTTTGTCTTGTTTTAATTACATTGTTCACTGTTACTTATTACCTAGTTTAAGGTAGTTGTAATGTACTACAAATTATAATAAAAAAAATTAAAAAATAAGTTAAAGGTACATTGTACACAACACACACAGTAAGTGTTTCTGTTTGTGCATGCACAAGAATTTTGGTTAATTTTTCATTTTTGTATTTTTCTTATTCTTATTGTAAGCATTAATCTTTTTATAATTTGTGATTGAAAATTTATTTTTTTAATATAATTTGCGATTAAGCATTGATCTTTTTTATAATTTATTATTACAATATATTTAGTTTAGAAGATAAAATTTTTTGATCTATTTATTCATGGTTCATTGAAGTACGATCCTCCGACTACAAAACAGTCAAATAATCACCACAATATGTACAATGAGCAAATAGTATAAATAATTAACTGATAATTGACAAATCCGATAAATCTGTATATATATATGCAGGGTGAATTGCTACTCGTGCTACAAACTTCTCCAGTAGATTCTTCACCCTAAAATGAACAAAAAAGTTCATATTGTCCATGGTCCGATTCTCAACCATTT